>NW_007361017.1:414568-450787 GCF_000149035.1 Colletotrichum graminicola M1.001 | reverse complement strand
TAAAGAAATATCTACATTTGTCCCTCTGTGGTCTTCAAAGATTGACAATGACCACACCTAAGTTGGAGTCGGGCCTCGTGAATCGAAAAAAATAGATTTAGAATTGTTCTGGCGACTTAAATCTCTAGATTGACTAATAGCTCTTCCGGAGCCCGGGAGCGCGTATTCCAAGAACAGATAGAGGTCAACAGGAGTGCTATTAATCCACCGGTCAGGTTCGTTGCAACGTAGTGGTTTCTCCCCGAGCAACTCGGTGGGGGGGGAGAGGGGGTAATGGAGAGACGAAAATGGGATGGGAACAAGAGGATAGACGACAAGAGGATAGACGAAAACAACACATGCGAACTACTCGCATTTGTTGCTATCGTCTGGCGGGGGGTTCAAGAGCACGAAATGAACATCATTTCATAAACAAACTTGCTGCCTCTTGTAAGGACAATGAGCATTGTTCCTGTTCGTGGGCTGGGTTGAGGGCAGTTTGCAGCTCTTTCGAGCAACTTGTGACGGTTGTACGCAACGATGACATTGGGACGCACACCGCGAGCGCGGATAGTTTCTGCGCCTTTCCTGCAAACTGGATTAGGTTACGCTGTTGGACCCCGATCCGCCATGCCGGGAAAGCGAAAGAGCATGCTATGTGCCCCGAGCGGTTTGCTGGACAAGACAAGTCGCGTTGCGCATGTGGAATGAGTTGGTTCCCGAGGTCCGAAAGCTGGGCCACGTGATGGTCGGCGCGTGTGTGGCGATATGTGCCGAGGGCTTGGGAGCGGTGCCAGGGGGGATGGGGACATGGGGTGTGGGGGGACGCCGCGAACTCAATGGCGCGTCCGACTACCGAGATCTAGTCGCCGGCATCGAGGGGGATGGATGAGCGGAGGGTTAAATAGCTGCCAGGGGCTGAAACCTTCTCCAGCTCCCATGTCCGAGACATCTCGACGGAGGCGCCGAGACCTTTTGGGGATTGCCGTATAGGGAGGGTGTACCGAGGGTCAACGAGGGCCCTGGGTGAGCATCGTTTCTTTTCCTAGCCAAGCCATGCTCAGAGCTCGAGGCTCTGCTGAGTGCTTTGGGCTACGGAGTTTTGCTCGTCTCCCCCTCCCCCCTTTTTGTTTTCTTTTGTTTTGGGGGAGGATGCTTGCGAGACCCCGGGGCGATCTTTTGTGGCGTCGAATCGCGCGGAGTTGAGGGCGGCGAATGCGAATCAGGTGTGAAAAGTCGAACGTAGGGGGAACTAAGCAAAGGCTTATTTTGGTTAATGATGAAGGCGGGACCCCCGTTTGATATCGGAGCTGGGGGCCCAGGCTAAATGAATGCGATGTTTGAGCCGAACGTATTGTTTTTGCTTGGTTAATCCCCTTTCCGAACTTGTAGAATAACGAATAATAGAGCTGCTATTCAGCGAAGTGCTTAGAGGTACTCGAGTATCATGAGGGAAATAGTGTCATCGTGAGTCGTGTCGGGAACATTGACCTCAGGCTTGGGTTCCATATTCTGCTTGGGACGTCGAGACTGGCAGGAACAAGAAGGGTAGATAGAAAAGGCGGGTTATGGATGGACAGAATGGCGGTGGCGATGTGAGAACCCAAAGACTGTGACAGGAAATAGTCGAGTATATCGAAGAAATGAGAGAAGGACTAGAAAGAGGGCGAAGACGGGTTTAGTCCAAAGTGATTTGCCACCGCACTTAGGGTTATATACCTCCAGTCTCAACCTCTCTTCTGCAGTTTGCAAAAGGGCTAGCCGGAGACATAGACTCACTTAGATGCGTAGCCTGTGCAACCTCCGTGATCTGCCATTCTGGAACCCCGTACCGTAGCCTCTGAGCCTTCCTATAGGCCATGGCTCCAGCTTGGTCTGCTTGCGATGTGAGTTTTGTATGAGCATACGTGGGTGCGCATATGCGTGTGCGGTGTGGGATGTGCTTGCAGACCTGTGTGTGTGTTCCATCCAGCACCCCCTGCTTACACCGGGACCTGCAGGGTCGAGGTCGAAGGACAGAAGCAGCCGCAGAATAACGCGAGGAAGTCTCTGGAAACCCAGACACGGCATACACGGATGAACTATATGGCACAAAGACCATGTAGCGGTTCGACAACCCGGGAGGTCGCTCGAGACCCTCAACCTTTGAGCGTGGGAGCCTCAGCCTCGCACAGGTCATCCCGTGGTGTGATATTCCGAGGGAGACGACAAACGGACGATCTCGAGAATCAGCCGCAAATCGGCAGAAGCGCCTTACGCCGGTGTGCTTCCCACGGTCTCTCATGAGGCCGGAGGACTGGGCGACCCGCGATAGGTGGGGTTAGGAAGCAGAAGGGAGGGGCAGAGGCGGAATGACGATCTCGGGCTAGCGAGAAGAGTGGGACGGCGGGATGTCGCTCTCCAAATAAGGAGTAGATAATGCATAGGTGAGATATTAGTCTCCCTATTCCCGTCGAAAGCGTGAATGGCGGCTGACTTCCTGCTGCGGGAGGATGGCTAGGCGACGTGAAAGAGTCAGACAGCTGTAGCGGAAGCGGTAGAAGCGTCGGGAACGGGAGGACGGAGGATGATATCCCTGGGCTGACGACCCAGTAGGAAGAGGCTCCGCAGACCGCTCTATCTTTGAGTTGCGATGTCGTATCCGGAACTGGATGGCTACACCGTTTCAAGCTGCAAGGCAGCTGAAAGCTCGACACTTTGGACCTGGCTTCGGTCCTTGGCTCGGAGGAAATTCCCTTCGCCCTCCCCCGTTCCCGCAAAGGGCACAACGGACAAGGGTAAACATGGCTGCCTAGAGAGATTTGAAGTTTGTAGAATGGGGTCATCGAGTGACTGGCAGTTCTTGCCACTCTTCCTTCCGAAGGTCGGCTATCCGAACTTTGATCGTCTTCATGTGCTTCCGTTACCCAGCGTCTTTCGTAGGCACGATGTCCCCCCTGAGCATCTCGCACAGAGGAAGCGATAACCGGCCCAAAGATACCGAGTCACTAATAGAAAGCGTTGCGTATCTACTATCATCCGCTGGAACCAGAGTATCGGAGAAACGGGCTGACGGAGAGACGGGATTCTAGCGGGACCCGTCGAGCAACCCGTTGGGCAAGCCCGGCTGAACCAGAAACAAAGCACCGGTTCTCGTTTCTCGGATGCAATCAAGACTTTAGACGTCAGACATGTGTACGATCTTGTACGTTGTTTCCATGTTTGAGGGGAGGGGGGTACGAGTATGGATTGGCCGTGGCCAGCGAGAGGAACTTGCGGATGGGTTGCGGTGAGGGTGTGATACTATCCACAACCCCAGATGTGTCTACGTGTGGGACACGGCAATTGGCTTGTCTGGCAAAAGTAAAAGGCAACTTAGACGTCTCCAGATGGATCCCGGCTGTTTGGTTTCATTCCTTCTTCCCGCGGCGCTGGGATGGAGGTCAGACCGGAGAGGCAGCCCAGGGACTTGGTCAGCAACACAGAGAATCAAAAAGAAACAGAAGAGAGAGATAGAACGTAAAGCAAACGAAACTGAGTCGGAACCTCCAAGTCTTCACCCAATAAGCATGTTCCTTATGCGCTGCTAACATGTCTCCGTTCTCGAACTAAGTCAAAAAGAGAAACAGAAAAATGAAAAAGAAAAAAAAAAGAACGTAAATAAAATAAGGATATAAAAAGAATATAGCGAGCAAGAAGAAGGTGATGCGTGAGATATGACCCGCGCGGGATCCTTTTCGTCTTGTGTCAGAATCTGTACGCCTCGGGATATGAACAAACCAAGGCTAAAGCGGCACGCCGTGCGCGCCGCATGCGTTCGGCCGAACTACAGCCGCGAGTACAGCCAATCAGAAATGGCCACTGCGGACGTTATGCTGATAGTAGGGTGTGGGCTTTTTGAACAACTACATTTCCAAGGACGAAGTGCGTTCGAAGAGCAGCCATCAAAGGGCAAAGGGGGGCGTCTGTATGGATGGAACGGCCATCCGTACACACAGGGTTTCTCTCGGCGGGTAGACTCTTCCCTTCTCGGAAGACGTCCTCTGCGGTCAATTGTACGGCGCAATCTCACTCGCTACCGTTGCCCCGTTAAAGTCAAGAGAGAAACAGTGGGCTTGCAGCAGCCACTCCCGTGAGATCCGAATCTAGAGGCGGTCCGAGTAGTAAGAAGTGAGAACCGGACGACATGATTGCGTAAGACTCGCCGCAACGCGGGTGCTCCCTCAACACGATACATGTCGAAGAAGCAAGGTGACGTCCAGACTCTCTGGAGGTATCTCGGAGATGGCCATATTCCTCCATCCTTCAAGGCGAGGTGGTCAGAGAAGAAGCAGAGGTCGGACAGAGTAGCTTTAACAGTTACTCAGCGCCCAAAACTTTAGGTTCGGAAGAGAAATATCCAACTGTTCGAGCGATCTACACAGGGAAAGTCACGTTCCGGGGCTAAAGACTGATGGTTTCTTAGACAGAATCTCTTGATTCCGAATCGACATGAGCTTAAGCAACATAAAGAATGGTACATCCGAGATGGACCTCCGAGCCGAGCGGTCTCCTAAGAAGAAACGAAAGCGGGCCCGCCATCTAGAGATGCCGGTGATTGTCTTGCGTGCCTTCATCTCATATCGAACGGGGGCAAGTGCAGAGACAGAACGCCCCAGCACGGCGGGAAAACTTGATTGAGTTGAATCTGGCAGGAGTCAAAATGCATGCCCAGAAAGACGAGGAGGGGCGTGAGAGATGACAGGGACGGTGAGGCACAGGAGCCCGTTGCTCTTCTTGGATCGCCAGGCCCCATGGGGTTGAAAAACAAAGATCGGCTCTAGAGGTGGTGGGGGACGAGCCAACACATGGGCTCCAGAGTCTTTAGATGCCCGATATTCAGACAGGCATGAACCGGCCAAGGACCGAAGTACGGGCGCTAGGACGGGGACGACATGCCCGATGTTCAGATGTAGTATGGGTGTTCATTCCTCTTTAGGAAGCGGCAGAGGAAGACCATGCCAGCCATGTCCGTTGATGAGGCTGAATAGCTTACGCTTAGAAGGGGACGTGAGCGGATGGGACAGCAGAACCCAACCCTTCATCCTCGAAACTCCATAGGGCCGAATCCAATCTCACCGAAGAGCACGGGGTTGCTGAGACATCCAGAGACTCAAGTGGAAAAGGAAAGAGGATGGAACGGGCGAGTATCCTTGACGGCACCAAGGTCTCACACCCGTAGCAGCACAGGTAAGGCTGATGAAGAAGCATGTTGAACGATGTAGGATAACCAGAGAGCGGCGTATAACAGCGTCTTTTGTCTTGGCCGACTCGGAAAACATGCAAGCCTCGTCGTTGGACCCTCCCTGTGAGACCACCCACTCGGAGTTGAGTGCTTCAAAAATATGCGGGAAGAAAAGCCCCGAAGACCACAGATGCGGCGTGTCATTTCAGGTAAGGTTTCAAGCGTGGTGGGGGGCGGACTGTTAATGTGTCTTTCAAGTGTCGCCAATGTAGGTGTTGGTGTCTCTGGGATCGTTTCCGAGCGCTATAATAGAGACATGAGCATGGTCGCAGTCATGGTAAATCAAAAGGTTGACGGAGAACAGAGAAGCCGGATGCCTCCATCCGTTATGCCGGTGGATAAAGAAGACATTGCCATCTCGTACCGAAGAAGCTGGGTTCAGGGTATTATCAATGACGGAACAATACGAATGAAGATCTGTGCAACGGAGCTACCTAGAGTCAGCTCAGTGCAAAGGCGCGTTGGGTGATATCCGCGGAAGGAACGTCTCCAAGTTCCAAGGTTCTGCTCGTATGCAGAGTGTCCCCAAGAATGCGGTTTGAAGTGCCTTACAAATCCATAGGTCTCGGGTTAAACTGAGAATCTGTTCCAGCTCGGCTATTTTGTGTCTGAAAACTACATAAGCCGTAAAATGGCGTGAAGTCCACGGTGGTTCCTAGCCCATGCAGGCCTGTAGATGGACGGACCACGGAGCTGCTATTTCGAGAGCGCGCTAGTTGGGAGAAGGATCCGGCCGTTGTTCAATGGGGGGTCCTCCAAAGAGGGTTACGAGTTAATTGCCTCGACTAGCCCGGGATCACGTCCGGGTCATGGAGTGGAGAGAAACCGAGCGGCCCTGGGGAAGGGCAGGAGTGGATGTCCGCCGCTTCAACGGGAAGTACGGTCTCACGAGTCGAGTGCTGTGGAAGAAATGATGGAACCAGTGAACCGTTGGAAGTAAACTCATTCCCCTGTCAAAAAACTTGTCATCTGGATAACCGGAACAGTGTGGATCATGACAACTTCCCAATGGCTTAAACACACCCCCTCGAACAACAGGCATCTCTGGAGGGTAAAGGAATATGGTCGCACAAAAGAGTCATCGTTTTCGATAGCTCTTCAATATACGACTAGGCTTCTGCTAACTAGAAGCTCCGTTGCTTTGCTGCATGTCGGTCTATCTTCTTGACCTATGATTTTGCTGATATGCACCGCTCGGCAGTTCAAGGGAGCAGCATCGGGCTAGCAAGGCAGGCAAGGGGATGTTGGTCCATATCAGCACCACAGGCAGGCAGCGCAATCGATTAGTTGATAATATTTTTACCAGTCTGGTAAGGCGCCATGCCGAAATCAGGCGCGCTAGAGGGACGAAGCGAGGCGAGCCATGCAGGTGTGGTCGGACGTCCGATGGTACAGCCGCAGGGACCGAGTTGGGCGGAATCGCCCCCTGACGGGGTCATGCTTCGTCTTTTGACTGCACATCTCAGAGATCCGCCGGGACGCAAGGTCGCCTTGGATAGGCTGCAAAACACGGTGATACGGGCGGGCGGCTGTAAGATTTGCGACGCCGCCGGATTTTGGAGCACGATGCAAGCAGGTAAAAGCCCAGTCAGGCGTAGGTCCAGGATCCGGGACGGAAGCGTATGGCTGGGCCTAATCGGGTGCCGAGAAGCAAATAAGCAAAACAAACCGGTGTCTCCGCCTTCCAGACAAGTTTCGTTTGGCTGCCGGACTGGAAGTTGGATACAGTAAGGGGAGTCGCGTATGGTCCGCCTTGGCCGATGGCAGAGTCCGGATTCATGGAACACGACGACACGTCGTTGGCAATTGGGCCAAGGCTGAGACCCAGGGCAACAGCTTGTTGCAGACCGTTCTGTAACAGGTCGGTATGCGTGGCATACAGGGCACCTCGTTCCCGGAAGGTGATGTGGCACTAATAAAACGGTTTAAGGCAAGCCACCGAGCGTGTCGTGGGAAATGCGATCGACCAAGACCATTGCTGTCCGGTGCATGCAAGGCTTCGCGCGGCTGACGGCGGCATGGCATGGCATAGGGCGATGCCGATTTCAATGCAACATGAAGGCTGACAGCTGTCGATTCTCTCGGGGCAGTTTGGCCAAGAACTCGTCCACAGACGGGGATACAGATTAATTCTTGTTTGAGGCAGGGCGATCGATTAATACACGGGTATACCGGCACTTGACCGGACAGAATCATTGTATCCTGTCGCCGGAGCACTCATGTAGGTCGAGCCATCAGATGTATTTCGGTGGGAGATTATGGCCTCCGTGTGGCCTGCTTCATCTTCGGGTAGCATTTAGCGGCATTCAAATGCGTCCGGGGAGCGCCGGGAATCCGTTGGCGGTCCAGGAGGAAATCGAGAATCAAACGCTAGATCATGTCAGGTAAGGTAAGCTCTTCCGCCTCGGGAAAGGGGGAAGAGGGTGTGAAATTGGGGGCGTGAATCCTGCTATTGAAACTTGGGTTGAAGGATTCCATCCCACGCTCCAAATCCGAAGTATTGTGAGGTGATGCGAGGCGCGGCCTAGCGGAGGAGCGATAAGGGGGACAAGATCCCGTCGTCGTTCAGGGGCTCGATGAGCCACCACCAACATGACGGCTTGAACGGGCGGGAGGCGGTGATGATAGTAAGGAGACGGAGATTCTATGGCCCATAAGCCACTCACTTACCAGGGGTTATGGCTGACCCGAGTTGTAATTGCGGGCGCCCAAGAGCCGACCCATCTGGCCGGCCAGCCGTCAGGCCGAGTCACCGGCGACTTGCCCGTCACATGCATTGGAATGCATCGCTTACTTACGACGCAACGCCGGTGGGCAACCCGCACCACCTTTGTTTTCTTCCTTTCCCCCTCCCCTTCCTTGCCATTGTTGGACACGTTTTCTCCATGCCCCACAAGCATACGGAACGGCGGCGTCCCATTCTAATTAAGCGTGTTGGAGTTTCAATTCGCCAACCCGCTCTTCCTCCCGCCGTCTCTGTGCCGTGGACCAATACCAAAAAGACGTATGTGTTGCGGGAGCCGCAGGAGATGACAGGGAGGAGTACGGGCGGCAGAGTAACCTTGTAGGTATATGCTTGTTTGCTGCCCATGAATTCGGTTGTTGCTTCTCGAGTTCGAGAATCGTCCGTCTTCCTATGCCCCCGCTGGGGTCATTGACGCTCAGACTCGCGGGCTCTCGTCGTGCAACGCCCAGTAACATGAGGATCTTCGGAACTAGTCGTAGGCAGCCGGCAAATTGAATGCAGGGGCTTATCGTGAGCCATCCCAAATACGGGCCTTCGTAGGACAGCAGTCGCCCTGGGCCCTTGTAAATCAACGTGCGCCGACCGCCGTTGCGTCTAGACGGCCTGAAGAGGCTGGGCGCGGTAGTCCGGGTAGGCTCAGCTCTGTGCACTAACCCCGTCCGTCCACGATCGCCGACATTCAGGTGAGCGTTGCCGCTCAATCAGATGCTTCTCTAATCCTCCTGCCGCGTCCTCTTCGAAGAATTGCGCAGTGGTATCGCCGGTTGATGGGTTCGAAATGGTGCGCAAGGTAGCACACAGAGGCTCTTGTTTGTATGCTCACCGTCCGTCCGTCACGGGGGTTCATTCTGCTTCAGCGGGATGCTGCGACCAAGAGTAGCTCTCGTTTTCCCGGCTGGCCATTGCCGCGCGGGATAGACGCTGGACCATGAGATGAATAAACAGACCAGGTCTGCGCGCCGTAGTCCTGGTATGCACGAAAATTGATGTTGGACAAGGCGTGCGGTATGCGCCGACTAGACATACGCCCATTTTTCTCAAGATGTCGAACAGTCGACGACTACGCACCCCCCACCCCCTCCTCCCACCTCCATATTCCCTGTCGCTTTCCCCACAGCCACTTTGTATTTGAGGGGCTAGTCAAGGGACGCGTGACGATGATTGCGGGAAGAGAGAAGGTCTGACGACACAGGCAGGAAAGGAAAGGCTTCGCTACGAGATACGCACTCAAGTTGTCGCATCTTCCGAGCCATCTCAAAGCTTCGAAACCTTGTGCTGTAAGCGAGAGCGAGGATGGGACTGCATGTCCAACCACAGCGCTGATTCATGCCGTATACGCCAGAAACGCAGGCCGCAGCCTGTTTCCGGATCCTGATGTCTGTTGCTTGCGCCGACCTTGGTCCTTTGCTTAAGCATGGGCGAGCGTAGGCGAGCAAACTATTCGAGCTATCCGCTGAGGCCGTTTGCCGTCGGACCGTCGAGTCGGATCCGGTTTGCGTCTTCCAGGTTATTCTGGAAAAGCAGCAAGATGTCAGTGCTGAGATCTCAATTCTGGATTAAGGTGTTCAAGAAAAGCTCATTCAGATCTCAGCTGAGCTGAGCAAAGGGTCCAAGTGAGAAGTAAAGGCAGCCCGCAGAGGCGGTGTGCGCGAGCGAGAGCTTGAGCGTGTACGTGTGTACCGAGTCGGCGAACGTGAGTGGACATTCTCTGTGCTAATTGGGTGTTTCCGACCTGCATATCTGCTTTATCGGACGAGCGAGATGGACTTCATCCATCGGGGCGTGCGGTACCTGCGCAGGTCCCAGGTGGCTTGCTAGCGGCCTCAGTCTTGGTAATCAAATGCTTTGCTTTCCACGGAAACGAGATTGACAGGGGTGGCGAGGAAAAGAGGCGTCTGTTCTGAGCTTTGCTCCTGCTGCCATGGCTGTCGGGGCTTTTCGTGGAGAGGGAGCAGAGCTGGCATCAAGCACCATGGAGCGCGGCGAGTTCTGACCGTACCTCGGGGCCAAAATGTAGGTCAATCTTAGCGGGCGAGTGAAATGCTCGTGGGATGGTCGACGGTATGGTATCTGACGGCGTGGCAAAGAGGGGCAGGAGACAGGGGAACTGAACGATTCGATCTGCAACCCCCTCCCCCCTCCCATTCGACTAGGTACCGGGCCAGGTACGTATCCAAGGCGGTTCTTATCGAGGGTAGCCCCAGAGTACAGAAATAAGCGTACCTGGGAAGGAACGAATCGAACCGGGGCCCCTTGCCTCCCCGCCTTGCCGAAAAGGGCATAGTCAGGGAGAGGGGGGCACGTACTGCGGCGGGCGTTTTCTAGCTGACACAGGCCCTACGCACCTAGGTAGGTAGGTAGGTAGTTGACCAAAGAAAGGAGAGATGAGTGCCTTGCGAACTTGCGTTTGACTGTTTCTTCGTCATACTACGTAGTATCCGTATCTGCCGACCGAAAACAACAGTCGACGACGAGAAAGGAAAAGGGGTCTTGACGGAACATCCATGGCCCGAACCGCAGGGCCACACTGCGCCGGGTCAGCAGCGCACCTTCCCTTCTCTCTGACCTTTTTCTCCGGCGGTAGGTGCCTTCCCACATAGACTACCTACCTACCTACCTACCTAGTGTGTACAGCGTACTAACCAACACAAGGTAACGATGTGTGGAGCGCAAAAGGAGCACGAACCGTTTGCTTTTTCCAAGCCAGAGTCAGTGTGTGCGCTCATCACCCGGGCCTGCATCGGTTTTCGGAAGATTAAGGTGCATACGCTTGAGGACGGAAAGTTTATGCTTTGCTTTGTTTTGCTTTGCTTTGCTTTACTTGACAACTGCAAATGAAAAACTCGAGATATCGATGTCGCAGGCTGAGATGAGAAGAAGCATCCTCCCGAGTGACTGCCGAGTATGGTTCCCCGACCTGTGCCTCGATGAGACAGAGACAGGTACGAACCTGGTTTGACGAAGCTAACTAGGTACCTCGATAGGTACCTACCTAGGTACGTGTCTATACACGTGCAGACACGCTGCCTTTCTAGGTACTTAGATAGGTAACCTTGCTGCGTACATCAAGTCCATTACAAGAGGGAGCAGACAGTACGTACTCGCGGCGGCGACGGGAAAAGGACTGGTATCTGAGAAGCAATGCGAATTGACGACAACACCCTCTTCGGTCGAACCGGTACGTACCTTGTTCTCGCGGCATTGGAGATGCAATGCCCGGTGCAATAGTAATGTAGGCTGGATGACAGAGATACTGATGCTTTCCCTCTGCCACGCTGTTCGACATGTCCATTCTCAACAAAAGGGGAGACGACAGCGACAAAGCTGGAAGACGTCCCGTGTCGCCGTGCCAAGAACAACGCAGCCGGCACGGATGAATGATGGTTTGTGGGTGAGGTTAGCTGGGGTGAGGTGGGCAGCAAGAGAGCCACAGTCGTGGGCCCGCAGCCCACTTTCGTCCGTCCCCCCGCCGCCATGTCCGAGTACCTTCCTCCATCCTTTGTTTTTTTTTTTCCTCCATCCTCCGGGAATCCACCTTGGCAACCTCCTCTTCAGCCGCCTTCTGTCTCCGCTGCCATCTTGACCTCCGAAAATAATGGATCTGGATACCGTCGCTGGGCAATCAATCCACCGCCGCCCGTCAGCAACAGCATTTTAAATCCTTCCAATCCTTTTTTGTTTTTCCAACGCCATACACTAATCATTATCGACCATTGGTTCTAGGGCCTTCCCCCTCGAAAAGGAGGGGGCGTGTGTCTTAGGGCGTGTCGGTGTCTTTTTCTATCTCTGGGTGCGTCTCGCTTTGGCAATGTCCTTGGGGATGTCCGTCGGACAAAGGGTCGCCCATCGTCCACACCCCCCACAACTGCAAACCATAGCCAAACGCCCTTCCACCCTGTCTGTTTCTTCCTCCGCTGATTACCCGTCGCCAGGAACCCGACAGGCTTGTGTCCCGATTCGCCTGATGCCATGACCCTCCGTTGTGGAGAATCCCTGTCGACGCCTGTGTGAGGCTCTTCACCACCTACCTACCTACAATCTGTCCGCCCTCGTATTACGGGGTTTCACCAGGCTCTTCCTCCTGCTGCTGCGCACTGAGGAAAGGTGCTGAGCTGCGTGGCTATTGTTTCGCATCCATGCTCCGCTTGCCTTCTTTAGCCCTCTGGGTGCGGGTCGTTGTGCAAACCCGACGAGGTTGACCTCTCGAGGATCCTCAAGACCGCCTAACGAGGAAACCACCAGGTAGTCTTCGTAGGTCACCATCTCAAACCCGTTTCACAACTATCGATCACTTCCTGCCTACCAATGCATCACAGATCGGAACCTCCTTCCCTGCGACTGCCCTAATGGGTTCTTCGAAACTCCCCGCGGATCGGTGCTGACACACCTTGAACAGACAGTCGTTCCGTATATTCTGGGTAGCTGCTCCTGGAGAATGCCGGTGCTGTTGCGTCATGTCTGTCTCTGACGGCCTTGACGTAACCATGTGCAAGCCTGCCTGCTGCGAGTTTCCACCCAAGGTTTAAGAAGACTACTGTCAGAAAGCCCCAATACATGGGTACACGATACACCGTATGGCCCCCCCCCAATATCTCTCGCACTGCCGTGTCATCTTGGGCCTGTGGGATCGAGGGCGAGGAAAATCGGCGCAACGAGCGCGCCCGCGCCCGCGCATGCTCAACCTTGCTTGAGATCCGTTCGACTTTTTACGCCGCGACCTATTCCTGTATTCCCTCCTGTCTGTCCGCCTGCCCGTTCTCTCAAGTCAGCATAGGTGGGTTGGCCCAAGAAAGCCCGTGTGGCGGCCTCGATCGTCTGCCCTGAACCAATGGGTCTCGAACAATGCGGCAAGACACTGATAATCACCCATGACCTTCGGTCACCGAGAGCTCTCAGGGCCGGACTCACGCTAGCCATCCGGGCGAGAAAAGGATGAGCCAAGTGAGAAGGAAGGGAAGGTGTGTTGTGGGCGTGTGGCTACATGGGACGTTTTCCGCGCACCCCCTTTCAGCCCACCCACCCCCCTCCATCCGGGATGTGTTCCATGTTGCAATTCCGCTATCCATCAGCCATGACATTGACAGCTGCGTTGAGTAATTCGGGAAATGGCCCGTTGTGAGCCTGGCCTGTACACCCTTTCCCTGTCCTGTGTCAAGCTCATCTCAATCGTATAAGTTCAAGACTCGCTCCCACCATCCAGGATTCATCTTCTTACCACAGCACCGGGAACCTCATCAACCTAAGAAATCTATGTCGACGATCCTTCAAGATGGCCGATATGATGTCTTATCTCCTCTTCGGAGATCAGTCGCTTGATACCCATGGATTTCTCGCCGAGTTCTGCCGTTCAGGGAATCCCAGCACCCTTGCGAAGGAGTTCCTCGACCAGGCTGGCCAGGCGTTGAGGGAGGAGGTCGATGGTTTGGGGAAGCTGGAACGGTCGAAACTCCCCAACTTCCAGTCACTCCGCCAACTCAACGAGCGATACCACGCCCAGGGCATCAAGCACCCGGGCATCGACAGCGCCCTGCTCTGCATCACCCAGCTGGCTCACTACATCGAGTACGTTCTCCCCGTCGCCATCCGGGTCCTGAAACCTCCCCGTTCGTTGACTGACAGCTTGGCAGCCGCACCGAGAAGGAGCCTCAAGATGACGCTCCTCACGATCACACATTCTTCATGGGTCTCTGCACGGGGCTGTTTGCCGCAGCCGCTATTGCCTCGACCCCATCAGTCTCTACCTTGATCCCTGTTGCCGTTCAGGTAGTCCTCATGGCCTTCCGAACCGGAACCCACGTCGGTTCGCTGGCCGAGAGGCTCAGCCCGCCGGTCGGTCAATCTGAGCCCTGGACACACATCCTTCCCGGCCTGAAGGAATCCAACGCCAAAGAGGCACTTAATACTTTCCATGAATCTAATGTGAGCATTTTTCGGTCCTCGCCCAGAGTCATAACTGACACTCCCCGCAGTACATCCCCGTCGCCAGCCAAGCATACGTTAGCGCTGTGTCGGCATCCAGCTTGGCGATCTCAGGACCGCCTGCCACCCTCCGTGCGCTCGAGGACCAAAATGTCTTCGGCGTCAAGCCTACGGCAATCCCCGTCTACGGCCCTTACCACGCGGCTCACCTGCACGGCACCGCCGACATCGAGAAGATCCTTCGGCTCGATGACCCCAAGGTGCTCGAGGTCTTCGCCAAGAGCAAGCCTCGCTCCGCCATCATGTCCGGCACCAAGGGAATCTGGTTTGCCGAGGACGACACCAAGTCCCTCCTCAAGGCCGTTGCGCACGAGTGCCTCGTCGACGTTCTCCACTTCCAGAAGGGAATTGAGGGATGCATTGAGACCGCCCGCGACTTCGAGGGATCGACCTGTCTTGTCATCCCCTTTGGTCCCACCTACAATGCCGAGACTTTGTCAAAGCTGATCCAGGACCGCACAAAGCTGAATGTCCAAGTTCGCCACGGACCTAAGATCCAGAGAGAGAGCATTAACTCCCCCATTGGCAACCATGGCTCCAGCGGAAAGTGCAAGTTGGCCATTGTCGGGATGGCTGGTCGCTTCCCCGACGCCGCTAGCCACGAGAAGCTCTGGGAGTTGCTCTCCAAGGGCCTGGACGTTCACAGGGTCGTTCCTCCCGATCGCTTCCCCGTCGCCACTCACTACGACATCACCGGCAAGGCCATCAACACGAGTCACTCTCAGTACGGATGTTGGATCGAGAACCCTGGCTACTTCGATCCCAGGTTCTTCAACATGTCTCCCCGTGAGGCCTTCCAGACCGATCCCATGCAGCGTATGGCTTTGACCACCGCCTACGAGGCGTTGGAGATGTGCGGCTATGTCCCCAACAGGACGCCCTCTACAAAGCTGGACCGTATCGGTACCTTCTACGGCCAGACTTCTGACGATTGGCGTGAAATCAACGCTGCCCAAGAAGTCGACACCTACTACATCACTGGTGGTGTGCGAGCTTTCGGCCCTGGTCGCATCAACTACCACTTCGGCTTCAGCGGCCCCAGTTTGAACATCGACACCGCATGTTCCTCCAGTGCCGCTGCATTGAACGTCGCCTGCAACGCTCTGTGGGTAAAGGACTGTGACACCGCCATTGTCGGTGGTCTCTCCTGCATGACAAACCCCGACATTTTTGCCGGTTTGTCGCGTGGCCAGTTCTTGTCCAAGACTGGTCCCTGTGCTACCTTCGACAATGGAGCCGATGGTTACTGCCGTGCTGACGGCTGCGCTTCGGTCATTGTCAAGCGCCTCGACGACGCCATTGCCGACAAGGATAACGTCCTCGCCGTCATCTTGGGCACTGCTACCAACCACTCGGCCGATGCCATTTCCATCACTCACCCCCACGGACCCACCCAGTCCATCTTGTCTAGGCACATCCTCGATGAGGCGGGTGTTGACCCTCTCGACGTCGACTACGTCGAGATGCACGGCACTGGTACCCAGGCCGGCGATGGTACCGAGATGGTCTCCGTGACCAACGTCTTCGCCCCTGCCGATCGCAAGAGACCCGCCGATCGTCCTCTGTACCTTGGCGCTGTCAAGTCCAACGTCGGTCACGGCGAGGCTGCTTCGGGTGTTACTGCCCTGACCAAGGTGTTGATGATGATGCAGAAGAATGCTATCCCTCCCCACGTGGGCATCAAGAAGGAGATAAACAAGACCTTCCCCAAGGATTTGTCGGAGCGCAATGTCAACATCGCCTTCCACCTCACTCCCTTCAAGAGAAGAGATGGCAAGCCCAGACGTATCTTCGTTAACAATTTCAGTGCTGCTGGTGGCAACACAGGTTTGCTGCTGGAGGATGCGCCCCACGTCAAGGCTTCCGAGACGGACCCTCGCAACGTCCAGGTCGTTACTGTCACTGGCAAGTCCAAGGCTGCCATGATCCGCAACGCTGAGAGACTTGTCGGCTGGATGGAGCAGAACCCCCAGACGCCCCTCTCCCACTTGGCGTACACCACGACTGCCCGTCGCATCCAGCACTACTGGCGCATGAACGTCGCCGCCTCTGATCTTCCTGAGGCGCAGCGTCTCATCAAGGACCGGCTCAAGGAGAACTTCACTCCTATCTCCACCCAGCAGCCCAAGGTCGTCTTCATGTTCACTGGCCAGGGGTCCCACTACGCCGGCCTTGGCAAGGACCTTTACGCGCATTACACCGTCTTCCGGGAGAACATCAACGAGTTCAACCAGCTCGCCCAGATCCATGGCTTCCCCAGCTTCCTGCCCCTCATCGATGGCAGCGAGTCTGATGTGACCAAGTTCTCCCCTGTCGTGGTGCAGCTTGGCTTGTGCTGCTTCGAGATGGCCCTTGCCCGCCTCTGGTCCTCTTGGGGCATCAAACCCAGCGCCGTCATGGGTCACTCTCTGGGCGAATACGCTGCTCTCAACGCCGCTGGTGTTCTCTCTGCCAGCGACACCATCTATCTCGTCGGGGCCCGCGCCAAGCTTCTTGTCGAGAAGTGCACCGCCGGCACTCACGCTATGCTGGCTGTCACCGGCCCCGTCGATGCCGTCATGGAGGCACTCGGCGCCCAGTCCGAGCATGTCAACGTCGCCTGCATCAACGGCCCCCGTGAGACCGTTCTCAGTGGCGCGGCTGCTAAGATCAGTGACATCTCGTCTCACCTCGGCACTGCCGGCTTCAAGTGCACCCAGCTCAAGGTGCCTTTTGCCTTCCACTCTGCCCAGGTCGATCCCATCTTGGATGACTTCGAGACTCTCGCTCGTTCTGTGAGCTTCGAGAGGCCGCAGGTTCCCATCATCTCGCCACTTCTTGGCAAGATGCTCGAGAGCGAGCCAATCAACGCTGCATACCTCCGTAACCACGCCCGGGATGCGGTCAACATCCTTGGTGGCCTCGTCCACGCCCAGCAGTCCGGCGCCGTCGATGAGAAGACCGTCTGGCTTGAGGTCGGTCCCCACCCCGTCCTGGCCAACTTTGTCAAGTCTTCTTTTGGCATCAGCTCTGTTGCTGTTCCCACTTTGCGCCGCAACGAGTCTACCTACAAGGTGCTGAGCAACACCCTGTGTGCTCTCCACACTGCTGGCATCAACCTTGACTGGGACGAGTTTCACCGCGACTTTACCGAGTGCACTCGTCTTCTTGACCTCCCGACCTACTCCTTTGACGAGAAGAACTACTGGCTTCAATACACCGGCGACTGGTGCCTCACCAAGAACCGTGGCCCTTCGGCGGTCAAGGCCCCTCTCCAGATCGAGCCTGCCAGACCCAAGCTGTGCACCACTTCCATTCATGGAGTCACCAACGAGGATGTCAATGGGGACATTGCTCTCGTCGAGACCGAAACCAACCTTTCGCGTCCCGACACCCGTCCTCTCGTCGAGGGTCACTTGTGCAACGGCGCTCCCCTCTGCCCGTCCACCTTGTACGCCGACATGGCCATGACTGTTGCCGACTACGCATACAAGATGCTCCGCCCTGACGCCGAGCCCGTTGGTCTGAACGTTGCCAACGTGGAGGTACCCAAGACGCTCATCTTCGATGATAAGCTTGATGCTCATATTCTCCGCACCACCGTCACCGCCAACGCTGCCTTGGGCTATGCTGATGTCAGCTTCCACACTGGCGAGGGTTCCAAGAAGACTGAGCATGCACACTGCAAGGTCGTTTACGGCAGCACTGAGCAGTGGGCTGACGAGTTCGAACGCGTCAGCTACCTTATCAAGGGCCGCATCGACGCTCTGGAGGAGGCCGAGAGACAGGGCAAGGCTTCCAAGATTGGTCGCGGCTTGACCTACAAGCTCTTCACTGCTCTGGTCGACTACGACACCAAGTACCAGGGTATGGAAGAAGTTATCTTGGACAGCAAGGCCTGCGAGGCCACTGCCAAGGTTAGCTTCCAGACCACGGACAAGGATGGTAACTTCTTCTTCAACCCCTACTGGATCGACAGCTGCTGCCATATCTCTGGCTTCATCATCAACGGTACCGATGCCATTGACTCTCGCGAGCAAGTCTTCATCTCCCACGGCTGGGGCTCTTTGAGATTCACTGAGAAGCTTGACGCCTCCAAGACTTACCGCTCCTACGTCCGCATGCAGCCCGTCAAGGGTACCAAGATGATGGCCGGTGATGCTTACGTCTTTGACGGTGACCGCATCGTCGGTGTTGCTGGCGACGTCAAGTTCCAGTCCATCCCCCGCAAGGTCCTCAACATGGTTCTTCCCCCTCGTGGACGTGCTGCCGCCGGCGCCACATCTGCTGCTCCTGCTCCCAAGGCTGCCGCTCCCTCCAAGGCGGCTCCTGCCAAGGAGAAGAGTGGCAAGGAGAAGGTCAGCAAGCAAGTCACCGCTAGCAACCTCAAGGCTGTCAACGCCAAGCTTGCCAAGCGCTCTGTTGTCCAGGACGTGTTCGACATCCTGGCCAAGGAGGTTGGTGTTACCCAGGACGAGCTTGCCGACAACATTGCCTTCACTGATCTGGGCTGTGACTCCTTGATGGCTCTGACTGTCTCCGGCAGGATGCGCGAGGAGCTTGACATCGACATCGACTCCCATGCCTTTGTCGAGTACCCGACTATCGGCGCCTTCAAGGTTTTCCTTAGCCAGTTCGAGACAGCTGGAGGCAAGGACAGCTACGTCCAGGACTCTGGTGATTCCAGTGCCTCTGTTTCTGAGACCCCCGAGCTTGAGTCCGACTCCAACGTCACCACTCCATACGAGGAAAGTGACCGTTCGGTCAAGGGCGACGCGGACGAGGAAGGCTGTGACCTCCAAAGCGTTCTTCGTGAGACCATCGCCACGGAGATGGGTGTCGAGGTTGATGAGATTGTCGCTGCTCCTGACCTGGCTGCTCTGGGCATGGACTCCCTCATGAGTCTCTCCATCCTGGGCACTCTTCGCGAGAAGTCGGGCATGGATATTCCCAGCGACCTCTTTGTCACCAACCCATCCCTGTTGGAAGTCGAGAAGGCCCTGGGCATTGGCCCAAAGCCCAAGCCTGCGCCCGCCGCCAAGCCTGCGAAAGTTGCATCGGCCCCCCGCCGCGAGAAGGTTGAGCCAACTCGTGAGATCAACACCCACCCTGGCAACACCACCGCCTCCATCACCAAGCCGCCCCCTCCCAGGGAGATTGTTGACAACTACCCTCACCGCAAGGCCACCTCAATCCTCCTTCAGGGTAGCACTCGCACTGCTACTAAGAATCTGTGGATGGTTCCTGACGGCAGCGGTTGCGCTACTTCTTACACCGAAATCAGCCAGATCTCCAGCCAGTGGGCTGTCTGGGGTCTCTTCTCCCCCTTCATGAAGACTCCCGACGAGTACAAGTGCGGTGTCTACGGGATGGCTACCAAGTTCATCGAGGCCATGAAGGCCAGACAGCCGAAAGGCCCCTACTCCCTGGCTGGTTGGTCCGCGGGAGGTGTCATCGCCTACGAGATCGTCAATCAGCTTACCAAGGCTGGCGAGAGTGTTGAGAACCTCATCATCATCGACGCTCCTTGCCCCATCACCATCGAGCCCCTCCCCAAGAGCCTCCACGCCTGGTTCGCCTCCATCGGCCTTCTCGGCGAGGGAGACGATGATGCCAAGAAGATTCCTTCTTGGCTTCTCCCCCACTTCGCTGCCAGTGTCACTGCCCTCAGCAACTACACTGCGGAGCCCATCCCCAAGGAGAAGTGCCCCAATGTCATGGCCATCTGGTGCGAGGACGGCGTCTGCCACCTTCCTTCCGACCCTCGCCCCGACCCGTACCCCACGGGACACGCGCTCTTCCTCCTGGACAACAGGACCGACTTCGGCCCTAACCGCTGGGACGAGTACCTGGACATCAATAAGTTCAGGACCAGGCACATGCCTGGCAACCACTTCTCCATGATGCATGGCGATTATGTAAGTGTTCTACGACTTTTACCATTTCCTCCAAATACTAACAATCCAATCCAGGCCAAACAACTTGGACAGTTCATTCGTGAAGCGGTTTGCGAGTAAAAAACCTCACAGCGGGGCATATGAGCACACACGCATTGCAGGGTATAGAAGGGGACACACAGGACATTACATGACATGCGAGCATGATATGAGACTGGCTTTATCTTTTTCCTTACATTATCTATTTTCTTTCTTGTCATCATCTTTTCTTTTTCCTGTCTTAACATTTGATATCCGCTCCCTACACAAGTTCGACGCCGTACAACTACGAATCATTCCTTACTCCTACGTCGATGGTCTGGGGGGGTGAAGGCTGGAGGAGGATTTTACTCACATGAGGGGCGTAACTGTCTCATAATGGTCTCTATATTTCCTTATTTGTCACGATCTGCTTTTTGTCCTTCATTATAACAAACCAACCATGGCTTTCGGTGTTTCAGTGTTTTGTATTTGGAAACGGTCCATAGAATGTACGCTTTCGCCGTACCAATTATAAGATAGTAGTACTTTGAGTTTACGATACACAAAGTCAAAATTACCGCACTTCCCCAATCCCTTTCGCCGAGGCTCTGTTGGTGTTGAATGCAGCGAGTCCGGACCCCGCCGGAACATGGAAAATCATCTCAAGACCCACACCCTCCCTTTGCATCCGATTCCGCATTTCTTCGTCCCAAGTCAAAAAGACTCTTGACGGCCTGTCTCATCAAGCTGGCGTCTAGTCTCTTGGTGGGCTGCTACTCCGCACCTAACCCAACTTCCACCTTCCAAATCCCGACTTGGGCGGACCGGGTAGCCACGAGCACATCACGTGCACGAGGTGCGCGTATAATCCTCACCTGCTTCCCCCCTTTATTATAAGTGACCAGGCAAAACGTGAAGCGCGAACTCTACCGCTTAATAGCACAATCAGTCCACCACACCACCATGCATAACCGCCCCTCTCCTCATTCCTTGTTCCCCCCCATCAGGGGCTCCGCATCTGTAGAAAGCAAACATACTCCTTCTGGCATCGCCCCCTTTGACAACCCGTCTTCTCGTGTTCGGAACCAAAGGGTCCATCCATCCATCCACCCCCCTCCCCCCTTGTCCTTGTGATCGTCACCCGCTTGCCTGCCCCTTGCCTGGGAAACTTAAACGTTTTGGGGGGGAGGGGCTCGATATGAGCGGCTGTTTCCGCTTCCCTCACCTGGGGAAGGTGGGGGTGGTGTGTGTGTCTCCTTCTCTCTCTACCTTATCCGTTGTCCTCCGCCATTGACGTATGTCCGGCCTTTCGCGTCAGCCTCATCTTCGGGGAGAGGGTGGGAGGGGGAGTACCACTTCATCCATGTGATTCTGCGGCACTTTTTTTCTTCTTCTTCTTCCTCTCCCGGTATTGGGTCGTCAAGCGGGCTGTTCAATTGCGATGGATGGGCTGGCACCCGAATACGGCGATTACCGCAAGGCCCAGCAGCTGCCGGTATCCCGTTCGCGTATGCAAGGAAGGGCCCCCGACTCGACCTGCGATACCCGCGCGGCAGGGCAGGGCACTTGGCCCCACATGGAACCCGGGCCGTCTGCGATGGCCCCGTATTCCGTGCCCACCTCGATGCCGTTCGATACGAACGCGGTTAACCACCTCCGCCCCGTCCTCCTCCTCCCTCTTCACATATGAAGAAAAGGTACCCGGCAAGTCTCCTACAGAAGGAAGGGAAAAGGAGGAATCTAAATACATGACTCAGGGGACCCGTCTCCACACGTGCGGCCGGGTCCATGATGACGCCCATTGTCACGGGAAGAGGACCTGCACAGTCTGGAGAATGGGGGATTTGGCACACATCACAGCGCCGGAAACCCAATCTGGAAAAGGGAAACGCATTGGGTTCAAGCAGATCGGGGGCTGGGAAGACGTCGTCCAAGCAGAGTCCCTCCGCCCGACACTCCAAAAAAAAGACAACATCGTCATTCGTATCACGAAGATGGGCCCTTGTTGAGCAAGGCGAGAATCTCCATAAACTCAGTTATCATCCAACGTGAGTACGTACGTACATGACCCGTTCCAGCCAATATACACCCCCCTCCCCGCATACCCCATGTCTACTCTCCCGCATGAGGGGGGAGCGGTTCGGCGATTCTGAATACCTATGTCATGGATTGTTAGCCCCCTTCAGAAACCAAGGTCCGTTTATCAAGGCGGCCCCCCTCTCAAGGGTCGCACAAGGTACACGATGACAGTGGCACAGTCGAAGAAAAGAAAAGAAGTGAAAAAGAAGAAGAAAAAACCACGTTATCAGCATCATGCCCAATACTCCGCACAATAAATAAGGTTAAGTTTCTATATGAACAGAACCACGGAATATCATAATTAAACCTCTCCCCATCAACCAAGGCAGAGAGAGCTTCCTTTCGGGCACGACTCCCCCCCCTTCAGAAACTTTCTTGTCTTTTTCGACCCATATCTACGCAGTCGTACCAAGCCACGCTTCTCCCTTTCTTGAACCCCTTGCCGTCCTGCGGGGGATCTGGGTCGAGGCCCGCATTTCCGTTCTCTCTCTCTCTCTCTCGTAGCTGCTGACCCCAGTTTTCGGCGTCATCTACCCCATGTCTCCTGTCTCAAACATGCGTATGAGCCTCGCCGTGGGATACACGCCCGAGGACGACGCGCGCGCGCGCGTGTACCGCACATGTTTTGCCGTGCCACCGAAGGGGAACAGATACGCTTCCACTTGCAGCACAGAACCGGGTCGGCTGCGGCCGACTCGGCTCCAAGAAAGGGGGACAAGATTGCGATTCGTCGTGCTTCCGTCACTGACACGAGAAATGCCCTCAAATCCCTCAACTGAGACAGTCAGACCGACCGCATGCTGCATTCGCAGGGGACAAGGTGGAGCGAAGCCCAGCCTTGAAAGGAGGCTATTTGTCGTCTTATCCGCATCGACACTCCCAGGCCGACCACTATCACCAAACGAGATTGGCCTTGCCGCGGCTCTATGTTATTTTATTTTATTTTACTTCATTTGATTTCAATTTTTTTTGTAGATTGATCCGCCTTGTCCGGTTTGCCTCGTTGTGTGCCGTCGCTTCCGCGCCAATGTCGGGGGCGTATATGGAGTCTGCATGCATCCTCGAGGCCCTGGGTCTGTACTGCCCATTCATGGCTGGCTTCACGCGCGCCCGCCTCGGCGACCAGATGCACCGCCCTCGCATCCGCTCACTCGATCGTATCCGGCGAGCATCATCGTTCTGGGCACAGCACATTACGGTCCAGTAGCAGTTTGTCGCCGACAATGCGTCTTGGCAATCCCGAGTGTGATCCTTCTCTGCGACCCGGCCGAAGGGATTGTCACTGATCAAGCGCCTCTGCCACAGCTCGCGACTGAAGATAATGCACGAACCCTGGTCCCATGAGTTCTTTGTGTGACACTTGGGGGGGGGGGGGGTCTCAAGGTTTTCATCTCGGGCGCTTGTTGACCTTGTAAGCAGGCAAATGGTCATGTGGACCACAAGCACGCTATCGATAAATGGCCTCGCCTCCAAGTGGTGTGATCAAGACTATCGAATGCTGTATCACAGCTGGGCAATACGAGCCGTAAAACGAGAGACTTCTGCTACAAGGAACATATTTTGCCAACCCATGCTGCAGAAGAAGGAAATTTGGGTCGATTGCCTCTCGTTGCTCAAGTAGGCTCGGATAGACAGACTCTCATCAAGGTCGACGATGTTCGCCAGCGGTGCGTGTTATCGTGCAACCTTGGAAAGGGCAGCCAGCTCTCCTCTGGCGGTTTCTCAGGTAACACCGCAACAGGCGTTCTCCCTTGCGGACGTAAAAGAGAGCCGACCAGGGCCGGGCCCTTCGCTTCGCCAAATGCAGTCGTCATCGTTTCTGCATCGTACCAGCATCCTGTTACACCGCGGCCCGCGAAATATCACCAGTACACAAAACGATGGAGAAAAGGGCACAGCCTGATGGGCTGGCGATAATGACAGTCCGTACGACAGCCATTCTCGTCTTAGACGTCAAGACTCGGGTTTGAGCTCCGCACCATGCTCTGCAATACCGAACTACTGCACGAAATTGTTCATGGACTGGCCAGCAGGCAATCCCGCATCTCGATACTAACGGGTTCCTAATCCGGATGGTTGAACATCCAGTATAGTCAAGAATGCCTAGGAGCTTTCTTCGTGGTGAGGTGGTAATGAATTAATCAATTTCAACCCGGGACGTCCTGACATGGCCTACGAGACTCATTGTTAGTTCCAGACCTGAACAAAAACACCGCTTAGACTCCTGGCCGGCCATCTTTGGCAAGAGGTGTTCTCCGGATGCTCACGTCTCAGCACCAATTTCTCATCCACCATGCATCGTCCGAATGCCCTTGTGGTAGCGAGAAGGTGTAGATTCGGCTCCTTGGACCAAGTTGCATATAGTGGGTATGGTCCCATGATATTCCGAATAACGTACTTGCAGACTTGAAGCGTTAGTCGGATGCACAAAAGTCCTTCGTGCATACGCACGAGTATCAAATCCAAGAAAAAGAATGCATACGTTGAGAAACAATAGTAGCGTTGACTTGGCCGCACCTCGATACGTGCCGTCACCTTCCCTCCGTCTTCTGCTTCCTTTTTGACAGGCAGTAAAAGCATTGGCTTTCCCACGAGTGGAATGCTAACGGTCAAAGGGCGGCATTCAAAGAATATGAGAAGTTCTAGCTTCGATCGGGCGACGGATGGACTTTTGCTCACACCACGCATTGACTTAGTAGTGATGGTGGAGATCTCAAAGTTGAAATTTGGGCGACGGTTGTAGTTCCATACAACGCCGTCTGCCAGTTAAATTTTCGTTGAGGCTAGCCACCTATACCGTGTCTGTGCCGGTCACGTTTCCCTTTGGTGTTGCCCGCCATGGCCGTCGGACCACCTCTCTGGCGTCCTTGGATGAGGACCTAGGCGAATAGAGCACGCTCCTAGTTGGCTGTGACCATTGACATTCCGATTGTCAGGCCAAGGATATTCAGGTGGTTGGAAGGCCAACGGAAAGCGCCCTGACCATAGATGTGTATTTGTGCGACTTTGGCATGAGAGCCTGACTTGGCTGTCTTTGCTCAGCAGGATTTTCGAGGTCTCTTTAGGCAAAACGATAAGGTTCGGGAACCAGACAACCAAATTTGATTGACTCGGGGTTTTTTTTCTCGTGGTTGGATAGGTCCTATCGATCGATGCGTCTCAGCATTCTAGATCGGCTACCCGGGCGGACACTGCAACGCCCCTCCTCATGGATCAGCGCCGCAACCTACCCATACAAGTGAAGCAGTCAAGCTTGCGTTGGTGCATCACGGCACGAGCGTCGTCGGATCTCAATAATCTTCATCTGCGAGAACTAGGCGCCGCCTCCAACTCCATAGTGAGAAGTAAGCTTTCTGTACCAGAATAGAATGTTGGCAGGAAGGGGCGGCAGTGCAACTGCATCTGCCAGTCTTGAAGTTATCGGTGCCAAATGCAGGTGGAGAGAGAGGTGTTAGCTTGAAGCAGACAAGCAAGCCTCTCCGCTTTTAGTGCTGCCCTCATCAAACCCCACATGCTGATCTACAGCAGCTTGAGTAACATTGAACTGCGGACCGAGAACCCGATTCCTGTGAATATTGAACGATGAATAGCTGGCCAGTAAACTGACGCGTAAAGATCATAGCCTGCAAGAAGAAGCAATGATTTCAAAAACACGAATACTGTTCGCATACTTGAGACGTATCGAACGAAAGCAGCAGCTCGTGAGTTATCGCTTCTTGGTGGCCGATGTCGTTGGATGCTTGGCATCAGAAACATGACCAGAGGAGGGAGGCCCATGGGCGGATGCTAGCACATGCAATAACCCCTGCTTGTTGAGGAGGTCGGTGAAAGAAGTAGCTATGGTACTGTTGATTAGGCGAGGTGCGCTTTCTACTTATCAGATATCGGATGAGCAACATGGGCCCTAGCGTGCGCAAGTCGTTGTCGGCAGTGTGTCCCCGAGTCCGTCCCTCGGAATGACAAGATGGATCGTGGGAGACAGACTTCCCTTGTCGATAAGTGCTGATTACCGGCAAACAAGGGCGATGCTTACCTGTCATTGCAACTTTAGCGTTGAGCTTGTTTTTCCGCAGCGACCTCAGAGGGCCTTACATTATGGTGAGTCCCAGTCACCGGGGTAGCTCATGATGAAATTGTCTCAGTCAGTGGACGGCGAGACAATCTTGTCGTCTCTGCTGAGTACCGGAGGGCTCCAAATCCCAAAGGAGAAACAGATCTTGTTTTTGGGGAACTAGGCGGAAGTATGAAACAGATTTGCGTGCGCTAGCAATGAGCGCTTATGTGGCCTCGTACTCGATTACCCTCCACATCCTGACACCACGCTCGAACGTTGAGGGCAGATGCTTCAAAAACGCTCTAGCGTTGGGCAAAAGAGGACGATGCCAAATTTCAAAGAGCCACGTCAACGCCTCCTCTGGTGGCAATGATGTCACCAGCTGTGAATCAATCATGTCTGATCATGACCAACTGTTCTGAAAGATACACTCTGTTGCATGCCGATTTACTCGGCAAAGTTGTTGAAATTGATGGTTCTGGTCGATGAAAACCACCGCTATGACACCGAACTTTGTTTCTTGTAATTTCCAGCTTGGTTCGTATGGCTGATCAATACCCTTTGTGGTTCTGTCATATCATACCGAAGTGAAGTGGCGTTTGTTAGTTGCCAAGTAAGCATCCCTGCAAGAAGTGTCGGCCAGAAATGGAAGACGTCTGCTTCCTGATGAAGTTGACCCTTCTTTCGTTCATGTAGTCGCCGGTCAGCTGAGCCCTGCTGCAGGTAATTGAGAAAATGCAGGGTAACCGAGAGACCAGCTGAAGGACGCCAATCGGACCCCACAACCAAACCCCATGCTGGTTGACGGGGTATGTTGACAAGCAAATAAGCGTGAGGGGTTGGAGAACAAAATACCAGGAGATAAGCAATACACCAAAGTCGACAGATACACCAAGCATCCTGGTTGGCTGTCATCGAGCCCGCCATCCTGCCATATCTCGGGCATCAGCCCCGCGGCAACGGCGTGGGCCACTAATAGTGGCCCACTACTGGAGGTGTTCATCACAAAAAGCACTCCAAGCCGCTGTCAACTTCAGTCTCACTGTGTAATTTTCCGATGTGTCTGGACCGTAGGGGCAGTCATCTGCAACAGGCAAGAGGGGTTGTCTCTGGCCGATTAATTGCTATTCTTTGAAGGCGCTCCGAGGTAGAGGGCGTTCAAGACCTCATCTGACGGCCCGTCTGGGTCTCCCGCTGTCTAACGAGGATAGGTACCGAGGTCCAGGTATGAGACGTTTGAAGATGGGAAAGATGCCTTGTGGCTTTTTTGTTTCTAGCTGACAGGACTAATTTGGCATTGTTCTCAGGCAGAGTGGGGCAACAGGTTGCTGGCGAAAAGATCGACGTGATCGGCCGGCCGTTGGCAGGCTATTGCTAGCTATTGCTGTCTTGGGTTTCGTGGGCTACTGTGGCAAGGTGTAGCTGTTGTACGGTGGCTGCAACAGGGCGTGGCGGAAAAGGAACAAAGGTAGTGGGGGATGAATGTTGGGCAGTAGTCTTGGCAACATCTGCTTCTTCCACAACTCCCCGCCCGTGGAGCCAGACAGTCGAGGCTGTATCCGAACGAACCAGTCGAAATCAAACTTTGGTCTGCTAACGTAATTTCGAACCTGGAGAAACAGCAGCTGAGAGGATATCATACATGGTTTGTCTTTCCACCGGCCAAAGACACGATGGAGTCGAAGTGGGGTTCCAAGGTCAAATCAAGGTGGATCTCGTCGTGGTGAGGCCCTACCTAATCTAGCCAATGCATGACCAATAAGGCGACCGAGCCGGGTGCTTCGGTTGTTAATCATGATATGATGGAGGATGATAGGGGCGTCCCAAGGCAGCGAGTAGCCGAAGCGGACGGGCAACCAAGGTTCCCAACGGAGGTCCGAGATGGAACAGGGGCTGCGATATCGTGTGTGCGGTTGGAGATGTTGCGTGCGGATAGCCATGTAGTTGGGTTGAGGCAATATGAAGTCTTGACAGCTGCAAGAGTGGCGGGAGGAAGAGGTTTCGTCTCAGAAGATGGTGCATATTTCTTGATAGCAGACTTGGCAAGTGAGGCGGCCGTGTGTTGGCTCTGTGTGTCCAAGTGCCGCAGCTGGCCTGACGCCGGGAGCAGCGGAAGTATGGCTGCAGTGCAGTGCAGTGCAGTGCAATGCAACGCAAGTCCATACTGATTCCGACGCTGGGGGTGGAGGCGAGGGTTGGTGATGAAGGCGTTGCTGTTGCTGTCGCCGTTGCCGCGGATCGCACTGATGCCGGTGCTGGGACTCGATGGGCGCATTTGCTTGCAGGGTGCACAGGTACAGGGCGAAGCAGTTCCTGGGACGAGGGCAGCTCGTTTGTGTTTCGAAACATTGAATTCTAGAAACAGGGGAGAATGGATCACGGACGATACCAGACTGGAGCCGATGGCGAACTAGTATCCGTATAGCATATCGAATTGGTCGGGGAGGGGGGTCGAAGATTGATTTAGTGTCTGTACGATGTCGGGTTGCAGTCCAAGTCGGAGCTGGGCCCGGGTAACACCCACACACGCACGCACATGAGGGGAAAGGGCAGAGTACTCCGTAGACGGGTAGACAGTTCGGGGGGGGGTATTCCAAGTTCGGGGGGGGGTATCTGGCCAGTGGGGCAAAAGTTCAGGGGGGGGTAAAAGGGTTATACATACACTAGCTGTTATATAACTTTACGCAGTACAGTACAGTACTATAAGTTATTTTTTAGTATATATAAGTTATATATAAGACACTACTTACTTAGTATATATATAGTATATATACTAAATATATAAAAAGAAGTAGATATAAAGGTAGTTAAAAAAGTAGTTAAAGGGGTAATTAAAAAGGTAGTTAAAGAGGTAGTATAAATAAGATAGCTAATAAATTAACTAGATAAGAAAGTAAGTATATAAGGATAAATAGATTTTAGTATATACTTAGCCTTAGTAAACTATATACTAGGCTTATACCTAATTTCTCTTTTATCTTTATAGATATACCTAATAATTTTAGTAGTAACTTTAGCCTTTATACTTATATATTACTTATTTAGTCCTTAACTTTATTTAATAATAAGGACTAAATAAATAATATAAAGTATAATAATATTAATAAAAATAATACTAAGGGGAGTAAAAAACACTTAGCTAGTGCTTAGTATATACTAAGTAGATAGCTAAATAATATAAGTTATTTTAACCTTATAGATCTTAATTACTAAGTAAAATAAAATACTTACTAGCTTAATAAATACTATTAGGGTTAAAAAAGAGCTAATACCTTAAATTTACTATTTAAGATAGGCTAGACTTAGGTATTTTTTTAATATATACCTTATATATACTAGCTATATACTTAGTATATACTTATTATTCTTTAGAAATCTCTTTAGTAGTTTAGTATTCTTCTTAATTATAAAGGTAAAAAGAAAATAATAGTAATATCTATTAAAGACTATTTTACCCTCTCTCTTTATCTAGTAACCTTACTTTTTAGTATTTTTTACTATATTATATTATATTAACACACTTAGGATACCTTAAAGGCTAGTGCTTAGTAGCTTATTTAATAGCTTTTTGTTAGCACACCAGGTAAGCTAGTCTCTTAGATAGAGAATTCTAGCTTAGGAGAATATAAGAGAGTATATCTCTTATATAAAGATATATCCTATAGAAGCAAGAATATAGGATAAAAGGGAGATATAAATGCTTATACCTAGGGTAAATAAATAGAGGATATAAGGATATATAATTAAAAGAGAGTATAGTAGTTAGATTATTAACTATTTGCTTGCTTAGAGAGAGAAGGAAAAGAAACTAAAAACAGGAAGAATTCCAGCCCTTATATAGACCTATACAGCTTACTAGAATATTCCATACTTACGTAAGCTGCTTATAAATCAACCCTTAGTTACGTAACATAATAACCTTAAGTAAATAACCTTAACTTAAAATAATAACCTTATAGGAATAACAGAGGTAGAAGGTAGGATCTGGAGAGATCTTAGACATTCTAGTACCTTCTCTAATCTTCGGTTGATTACGTAATTAGGCATGCTTACGTAATCAATATATATATTAATCTACTAAGTAAGTAGATTATAAATATATATATCTTATATATATATAACCTTTATAATAGAGGAAATATAAGATAAAGAAGTATAAGAATACTTAGAGATATTCTTACTTCTAATACTCCCTCTTTTGCTTTATTATAGAGTAAAAGTAGTTAAGTGAAAAGAGTTACCCTAGAGTTGCGTAGTAGCGTGTAGGGTAAATATTAATAAGTATAATAACTTATTAATAAAAAATCCTAATAATAGTAGGAAAAATATACCATATGTATAGGTATATTATATAGGCTTATTATTGTTAAATAGGCCTATAAGCTTAACAAATTCTTGAAATTTAACCCTAGGAAGGGGTTTCATTTAGCTATCTGTAGGCATAGAAGAAGTAGAAATATATTCTACTTCTATATTGCTATTTTCGACTTCTTAATAAGTATAATAATAATATAAGGCAGTATGCTTAGTCCTTTAGTGATATTCTAGATTATAGGCTAAGCTTAAGGCTACGTTATTATCTGTTTTAATATTTATAGGGGTTATATTATACCCTATTTTAGATAATAAGCCTTTTAGCTAGACTGCCTCCCTAATAGCTTCCTATAGGCTATTAAATTCAGCCTTAGTAGTAAATAAGGATATAGTTAACTGTTTTTTAGATTTCTAACTAATAGGGCCCCCTAATAAGGTAAAGATATAACTAAAAGTAGATTTTCTAGTTTCTTTATAACTTACCTAGTTAGAATTAGTATATCCTACTAGATTAAGGGTATTATTAGAGTTATTAATATCTATATTACCTTAATAGGTAATATTATAATTAATAGTCTCTTTTAAATATTTTAAAATACCCTTTCCTTGCTTAAGTAGGAATTCTATTAGGTTATAGAGGTAACAAGAGGTAAAAAATACGCTATAGGCTATATTAGGCCTAGTTATAAACATAGCGTATATAAGGGAACCTATAAGGCGTTAATATTCCTTTAATAGGTCCTTAGAAGGAGTATAACTTTCTAATTTGTTACCTAGAGGGCTACTTAATATACCTAGAGATATAGGTATATTATTTCCTTTTGCTTCTAGTAGATTAAATCTTTCTAGAAGTTATTAAATATAATAGGCTTAAGAGATAGTTATAGATCTTCTAGATCTATCTCTTGTTATATAAAGCCCTAGAAATTTAGAAACTTCACCTAGGTCTTAAATCTCTATATATTTAGAGATTTTTCCTTTTATATTTTCTATATACTTAATATCTTTATTAAGTATAAGAAAATCATTAACATAGGTAATAATATAACAAGGATTATTTTTATCCTAGTTATAATAGGTAGCTTTATTAGATTTTAAAGATATAAAACCTATATCTTTTAATATAGATTTAATCTTTAACTGCTACTACCTAGGAGCTTATTTAAGGCTATATAAAGCCTTTAAAAGTAATAATATCTAATTCTTATTATTTTCCTAATTTATAGTATTTAAATTAGGGTATTTATTAAAGAAATTAGATAAAGGGATATTAGAAGGGTCTATATATACCTCTTCTTCTAAATCCCTATATAGAAAGGCTTTAATAATATTAATTTGTTAGATTTCTTAATCTAAGGCTGCTGCTATAGCTAATAGTACCCTATAAGTAGTAGGGTTACTACCTGTAGTAAAGGTTTAAAAGTAATCTAGCCTATATTTTTACTAGAAACCTCTAATATATAATTAGGCCTTATATTTATTAATATTACTATTAATATTAAATTTTTTCTTAAAGACCTATTTAGCAGTTAAAGGTACCCTAGAAGACTTATATGCTTTATTAGGTTCTACTGCTTTTAAAGTGCCTCTTTAGATAATAGTAGCTAATTCTTTATATATAGCTTCTAACTAGAGGTCTTTTTTAGGTCCTTCTAGAGCTTGTTTTAAAGTAGTAGGCTCTAGAGGTTTAATACTATAGTTATATTCTATAGTATTATTATAGGCCTTATATTTATCCTTTTCTTCTTTAGATATAGAAGGTAATCTAACCTCTATATTAGAAGAAGGAATAATTTCCTTATTTATAGAAGTACTAGAAGGAATAGTAGTTTTTTCTCCCTCTCTTATAGTACTTTCTATAAATTTAATATATAAGGTCCTTACTATAGAGGACCTATAAGGCCTAGAAGGAATATATATAGTATATATATTATTCCCTTCTATAGATAAATAAATACCTTCTTCTATATAGGTATTTAATTTATCTAATTAGATACGCCTTTCTTTAGGTCTATAGACTAAGACCTTAGAGCCTATTTTCTTTAATTTAGATAAATCTAGTTTATTATCCTTATTAGGATAAAAATAATCTAGAAAAGCCTCTATAGGGGTCTTTTCTAGTCTTCTTATAGTAGTATAATTTAATAACTTAGTAGTCTCTTTAAGAATAATATCCTATAGAAACTTAGGTAAGTTATTTACTGCTATAATAGTCCTAGATTTATCTAGAATAGCTCTATTTGTTTTTTCTGCTATTCTGTTTTGCTTTAGCGTATAGGGAGTAAAGGGTTCTAAAATAATCCCTCTTTCTTTAATATAAGGTAATAATTCCCTTATATTAAATTTAGTGCTGTTATCTAGGCGTAGGCGTTTAGGATAATTATACCCCTGATTTTTATAATATTCTAGCTTATTTTTTAAGATATTAATTATATCTTCTTTAGTTTTAGAGAATTTAATATCTCTAAGGCTAGAATAATTATCTGTAAATAGAATAGTGTAGTTATTTCTATTAATAGATATAGGGGTAATTTTAAGAGTATCTATATATACTTTTTCTAAGGGAAAAGTAGCTTTATTATAGTTAATTTTAGGCTGTTACTTAGTTAACTTAGAGCTTATATAGTGAGGATAGTATAAATCCTCTTCCTTTAATTTTTCTAAAGGAATTCCCTTAGTTAACTTAGCTGTTTTAACTAAGTAAGGATAAGAAGGATAGCCTAATTTTTAATGCTATTCTTCTATTATAGTAAATACCTCTTTTTTTTCTTAATTTATAGAGGTATTATCTTCTATATTAGAAGATATATTTTCTTTAGTATTTTCTAGAGATAAAGAAGGGCTTTTTTCTTTTTCTATATCTATATTATATAGAAGATTATTTTTAGGAGGATAAGTAATATTTAAATAGAAACCTCTTCTTATTATATTAATATTAGCAAAAGGTTCTTTATTACTATTATAAAGATTCTAGTTAATAAGGAATCTACCTCCTTTATAGTGTAGAAGGCCTAAAAATATAGATATAGGAAATTCTAGTATATATAAGGTATTTTTTAACCTTATATAGTTAATTTCCCCTTTAAAGTAAATAGGAAGTAAAACAGTTCTTATTTCTTTAGGTTTAACAGGTCTTACTCCTATATTAACTATAGGAATATTTTCCTTAGTTAATAGGTCTAGGTAAAAGTCCTTATTATTTAATATATAGACTATTAAACCTATATTATATAACTACTTATTTTTTTAATTTAAATAGTTATAATAGGCCTTATAAGTGTAATATTTACCTTTTTAGTTATCCTCTTCTAGAGGCTAGTTAGTTTAATAGTTTATAGTAAAAGTTGCCTTTTCTTTGCCTTTAAAAGGCTGTAGGTTTAAATCTAGGTTGTTAACCTTTTCTTTAGGTTTTTTATACCCTTTATTTCCCTACTTATAAGGTTTCTTATCCTTATTAAAGGGATTCTTATAATCTTTAGTAAAGTTACCTTTATTAGAAGGGTTATTATTTTTACTATAATTATTAGATATAGGCGTATTATTTTTATGCTAGTTTTTGTCTAATATATTGTTAATAAGGGCTTCTAGAGAAGGAGGCTTTTTAGTTCTTAAAGCACTTCTCTGTCTTTCTGCCTAGATAGGAAAATAGCTACTTAAAGCAGCTATAAAGACCCGTTTTTTTAGTCTATATCTTCTATTTTAGCCCCCTATATTATTTAACTTAGAGATATAACTTTTAAAAGAGCTAATAAACTTATTTAAAGTATTATAATTCTCTAGTTTTAATAGCGTAAAATTCTAAGTATAATTATTACCTTAGAACAGGGCCCTGTTCCCCTTATAAGATAATTTTAGTATATTTAAAGTATCCTTAGGATCCTTTAAATTAAATACTAAAGATAAGGGATCTTTTTAAAGATTCTACCTTATAATTAATAAGGCTTATGTTTTTTATTCTTTAGAGATATTTTTATATCTTATTTTTTCTTTAAAATAAGTATTAAGCTTTAATAGCTTAAAAAAGAGATAAATAGAAGTAATCTAGGAATTCTAATTCTTTATACCCTAAAGACGTTGTTTTAGAGGTAATAAACAGCCTATAGTAGCCTTAATAATATCTACTATTTTTTTTAGTATTTTACTAGATTTAAATAGGTATTCTTATAACCTATAAAGGTCTTACTTTTTCTACCTCTTTATAAATATATATCTTTATATATATAAGATATATAGGCAGCTAGAGGATTTTATAGCTACTATTAAGACTTATACTACCTCTTAGATAAAGGACCTTATGCTGCCTATAGTAGGACTTATACTGCCTTTATCTATAGTAGATATTTAATACTTCTCTTAGTTATAAGAGATACTAAGGGCTTACTTTTTCTGCCTTAATATTTTTATAAAAAAAAGATAGTATAAGGGATCTACTTTATAGATAGATAAATAAATAGGCTACTTAAGAGTATATATAACTCTTATAGTAATAAAGATACCTTAGGTATATTACCTAGGCTTATAACCTGTTAGCATAACAGGTAAGCTAGTCTCTTAGATAGAGAATTCTAGCTTAGGAGAATATAAGAGAGTATATCTCTTATATAAGGATATATCCTATAGAAGCAAGAATATAAGATAAAAGGGAGATATAAATACTTATACCTAGGGTAAATAAATAGAGGATATAAGGATATATAATTAAAAGAGAGTATAGTAGTTAGATTATTAACTATTTGCTTGCTTAGAGAGAGAAGGAAAAGAAACTAAAAACAGGAAGAATTCTAGCCCTTATATAGACCTATATAGCTTACTAGAATATTCTATACTTACGTAAGCTGCTTATAAATTAACCCTTAGTTACGTAACATAATAACCTTAAGTAAATAACCTTAACTTAAAATAATAACCTTATAGGAATAACAGAGGTAGAAGGTAGGATCTGGAGAGATCTTAGACATTCTAGTACCTTCTCTAATCTTCAGTTAATTACGTAATCAGGCATGCTTACGTAATCAATATATATATTAATCTACTAAGTAAGTAGATTATAAATATATATATCTTATATATATATAACCTCTATAATAGAGGAAATATAAGATAAAGAAGTATAAGAATACTTAGAGATATTCTTACTTCTAATACTTTTAAATACTATTTAGTACTTAACTAAGTATAAGGAGTATATATCTAAGTAGTTATACTTAGTACTAAGGTAATATATTCTTAGTATATCTTATACTAGTAGTAAGTATATACTAATAATATACTAAGAATAACCTAAAGAATAATAAAGTTTAGTATTAATCCCTTTAATATAGTAATATAAAGTATTATAAATTTACTTATAAGTCCTTTCTAAGGCCTAATAAGTATTTTAATAAAAAGAAAGTTATTTAAATATACTAGGCTGTAAAAGAAAAAGTAAAAAGAATAGTAATTACCTTAATAATTACTAAGGATATCTAGCGCTAGACTAAAGTATATATTACTAATATATTTAGTATATACTTTATATATACTTACTATAAATTATACTAACTTTTACTAGACTCTTTAAGTTAATTAAGAAGTATTAGAAGCCTAATAAGCTATACTAGTAGCTAGGTTAAGGTAGTAACCCTAATACTAATACTTATAGTAGACAGCCTTTTTAGGTGTTTACTTAAAATAAGGTAAGTATAAGCCTAGTATGTGGCTACGTAGCCTGGGGACTAGACCGGTGTGTCTAAATCGGTTCTCATTGGGCGGCTGCGCGGATATCACTCTCATCGAAATTTGTTAAGTAGGCCTCCTCCATACGACAAACTTCGAATTCTAGTTTTAGCAGATACTATAATAGAGATAGGTAGATCCTTAAGGATGGTTTCTCCAGCAACTGCCGTCAGACAGACAGGCTCTGTTTCTC
>NW_007361017.1:410372-411804 GCF_000149035.1 Colletotrichum graminicola M1.001 | reverse complement strand
CTAAGGCGCTATAAGATTAATTATTAGTATATATAAAGTATATACTAAAAAGATATATAACTTATATTTTTATACTTATATAAAAAGACTAAAGTTATAGTATTATTTTACTTAATTATTAGTATATATAGTTATAATATATATTAAGTATATACTTACTTTATTTTTTATATCTACTTAGTTAGGATTAGTTTAGATCTAGTATAAGGTTATTATAAAGTTTATAATATAAGATATTATTTTAGTATACTTTTAGTATATATATAGATTATACCTTACTTATTAAGAGTAAATACTAATATATCTTTTAATATATTTCTTATAATAACTTTATACTAAAGCTTAGTAGTACTATATAGTAGCTAAAGTATATTAGTAATATAAAAAATAAATAGTAAAATAAATAGTAAAATAAATAGTATCTTTTAAGGTAATACTAAGTATATACTTAAAGTATATATATATAAGTTAATAAAATTAAGTTTTATAAGTAGCTATAAAAGTAGTATTATTATAACTATAATTTAGTATTAGCTTAGTATATATATAGTATATACTAAAAAAAACCTATACTAATTTCTTTATACTATTATAATAAATATAAAGGAGACTACTATTAGGTCTAATACTATTTATATATTAGCTATATATATACTAAGATAGTACTAAAGATATACCTAGGCTTATAAATATAGTTTATATTATATTACTAACTAAAGTAAATAAAGTTCTAAATAGCCTTAGTATATTATTAGTATATACTCTCTTAATACTATAACTAGCTATTATATATACTTAGTATATATAGTTTACTAGCTGCCTTTTTAGTAATAGTAGTATTAGTATAAAAGTAATTCTTAACTAGTATATTATTAGTATATACTTAGTATATACTATATATATATATATACTAGCGCCTAGGTAAGTAGTATATATATAGTAGTAAAGCTAGGTACTATATTAGCTTATTTTAAGTATATACTTAAGATATACTTATAGCTAGCTAAAAAGTATAAATAGTACTATATATAATATTAGTATTAGGATTAATAACTATATTATAACTAAGATTAAGGTTAGTATATACCTAATTTATATTTTATATATATTAACTTATACTTTAGTATTAATAATAAAAAGCTTATTTTTTATATTTAAAGCGCCTAAGCGTATAGTTAGTATATATTAGTAGTATTTTTAGTTTATATTAAGTTAATATATAAGTATTTATTTTTATAGTAATAGTATTTATTAGAAATAAAATTAGTATATACTTAATATATACCTATATTAATTTAAAAACTTATATATATAGCTAGCGTTATAGGCTTCTTAAACCTTTATATAATTTAAGTTAGTATTTTATATATATACTATATTAGTAAAAATATAGCTATACTAGCTAAATATAAGTAAAGGTTTAAGTTTAAAA
>NW_007361017.1:382656-410256 GCF_000149035.1 Colletotrichum graminicola M1.001 | reverse complement strand
AGTCGCCTGTGCGAAGCACGGCGGACTGTGAGACTGGGACAGAAGTATCATTAATCCACACGTCTAGACCATTCTGCTTCTTAGGGTAGGCATGGGGAACCGTATTTTTTCCACGCTATGTGCATGCAGCCAGTCATTCGGTGTGCCACAAGTGGGTAGCGCTGTCGCAGTTACCCTCTGACTAGGTGCACTCCTGCTCACCCTCTCAACTTGACAAGACGATTTTAAGTGCCAGTAAGTAAAGTTACGTAATCTTAGTTATAGATTTTTTACTATGCGCCTACAGGCAAAAAGCCCTAATATTTACACGTATTACTTTTACATAATTAGTTAGCCCTACCTCTTTTACCCCCCCCCCCAAACTTTTGCCCCACTGGCCAGATACCCCCCCCCAAACTTTGAATACCCCCCCATGAGCAGGATCCCCTCCGTAGACAGAGAGTAGAATGGAGGGGAAGGTACATAGTACCTCGGGTGGGGCAGAGGAAGGTGCGCGAGGAAGACCTAGCCCACACGCGCACGCGCGCATGCGTCTCCTACCTACCTCCTTCATGTAACATCGAAACCAGAAGGAACGGATGGACGGGGGTACGTACTGGGTTATACCTGTACAATCTACCTACCTAGGTCCCGATGCGCTTGTGGGGAAGCAGGACGTATGCCTCTGTATTCTTTCGAAGTTACGGTATCCAGGGAAGGAGTGAAGGAAATGATTGCAACTCCCCTCGTCTACTCAGTCACCCTCAACGTCCATGTCTACGGCACCGTGCCGACCTTGACCGAGGCCTTGAGTTGGAAAGTGGGGCGGAAATCCAAACACTGAAGGAAAGGAAACAACAACCACGGCGACTGGTGAGCGGCTTGTCCCGCCGCCGTCCTTTCCTTTCAGAGGCAGCGTTGCTGCCCCTCCTCCGGCCCTTCCACCGTCACGGTTCGGTGCCGCGCCGTGGCAAGTGGGTCTCGGTTGTTTCTCCTTCCCCCCCTTGGTCCGTCTACGATGCCTACCTACTTTCCTGCGTCATTAGGTAGGTCGCCACCTACGCACCTACGTAGGTAGGTAGGTAGGTAGGTAGGTAGGCGCCTTCCTGCTTTTCTGAGGCATCTTGATAGATGCGCAGCAGGCATCCGCTCTGAGAGCAGAGCAGCTAGGCACGATAGATCCGCTTCCCTCATTCACCACGCGTTCTTCAGCCATGGGCCAAGATAGATTCATCCTGACTCGCCATGGCCGTGTCGAGACCATGACACTTTGACCACCATGACAAGGAATTGGAATCGGCCAATAATTGTGATTCCAAGCTATTCTGTCACAACGGGGCCCTGAACAGAAGAGGCTTCTCAACGTCAAACAACATTAACCTTCTCTTGCATTTCTCGGGCAACGGACCGCGGGCTCTGTGCGAGGTCCCGGGCCATCCACGTACATACCTAGGCCACCAGTTTACTTGATGTAGTACGCTGCGAGAGTTTCGGCAAGCAGTAACGTGTCTGACGCCTCGTCCCGTTCGTCTCGGAAAGTGCGGAAATTGAGCGTTGCCGTCATCATGATGGCTGGACAACGACGCCTGGTACCAACCACACACAGCATGCCGCTCTCTCCCTCTCTCTCGGCGCAGCGGCCGATGCTCGGGGACACTCCAGTCACCTGGCCTTCCTGATCGACAGGAGGGTGTCGCCAGTTAGCGGCCATTGTGAGTCGCTGCTTCATCCGAACGTAGGCACCCAGGTCCGAGGAAGCAGAATGGCGCCATTGAGAATTCTCGGAGGAACAAAGCTGGCAACGTGGTATCGAAACGGAGAAGCAGGACACGGAAACGCAAGACGCACCAGGCAAGCTCGGTGATTTCAGTCCCCCAGGGGGGGGGATAAGGTGAGAATGAGGATGAATGACGAGCACACTTCCAAGCCTGGTGTTCCGTCGGCGCTGTCCAACGGGGCCGTTGGAGGGATGCCTTATCCAACCAAGAGAGGTCTGGACCGTGAGGTTGGAACTCGAGGTCCACGGCGGGGAGATGTTGCGACATCTGATCGTGTCCGCTGTCCCAAGACTGATGGTATGCGACGGACGAACCGTTCGGTCGATGCCCATCAAGTTTCGCCGCTTCTTTCTTTTTTTTTCTTCTTTCTCTCCCTTACAACTCTATGCATTGGGCAGGGTAGGTACGTGCAAACCCATCAAATGGCTAGTACTTCGTTTCGAGTGACCGGTGCTTCGCTTCGGTTGCTTTTGCTGGGCTATATACCATGGCGTCGGATCTGGAACTAGCACAAGACAACGGAAACAAGCAACAAGCATTTATTCGATTCTACAGCCCTCTGAGTCGATCCGATGTATATTGGCACATAGAAAAGTGAGCGTTGATTATGATACTCCGAGTTTGGCTCTCCAAGGATGCATGACTGGTGCATCTTCTCGCTGCCCCACTGGAGAGGAGAGTACGGTGACATCTGAACGCGTGCAGCATTCGACATATGAGAGAGAGAGAGAGAGAGAGAGAGAGAGAGAGAGAGAGAGAGAGAGAGAGAGAGAGAGAGAGAGAGAGAGAGAGGGAGAGAGTTCTGTAGGATGCATGCATGCATGCATGTGCGCAGAAAGTACTCTGTATCTCGATTCCTTGTGTACTCTCCTTGTTTCCTGCAAATGACGGCTGCCTGATCTGTAACCGATACGAAGAGAGGGAGAGAGGGGAGGGGGGAAAGATAAAAAAAAAAAAAAGAACATGCCTGGTCCGTACCTAGCTGAGCGGCGGCCCAAGCTTCTTTTCCAGCTTCGCCAGGTACTCCAACAAAAGCAGGGGCTCCCTAGCGACAATAGCGGCGGAAGCAGGGGTCTAGTGGGACCCACTCTTGGTGTGCTATGGCCCGTGGCTTCCCTACCTTTAGCTACTTGGTACCTACCCATTATTTGGAAGCTGGGGATATCCCATCTTGTTAGTCACATGATGCGAGACCAGAGGAGATTTAACAGAGACAAGCAAGCAAGCAGTCAGTACGTACCCTTGCCGACGGCAAGGAGTTCCGCTCTAATCTCTTGCTGTGCCTGAAGGAATAATAACACCTCTAGTAAGTAAGTAGGTAGAAGGGACCAAGACTAGAAGCTAGGAGACAGCAAAGGAAGACAGGCAGCAGGTAGGTCTTTGCTTACTACCTACCTAGTAATGTACACTTGTACGTTGAGGTACGTACTCCCTTACCTTTCCGCTGTTGGTCCCATCTGCCTCGCTTGCCCGCCTGCCCATTCATCATTGTTATCTTCCACTGCCCAATCTCAGCCCCGTCTCACCCAATGCATTTGCCTCTTGCCCTTGGTCCTCGGTCCTCTCGAGTCTCCCCGTCCTCTTCCCACCTCAGGTCTTGCTTGCTACTGTTCCTTGTCTTTTTCCACCTCACCTCACCTATCCATCTCAACCTCGCACTCACTCACGCACGCACGCTTCTGACCGTCCTCGAACCAGTACCTACCTATTCCAACGGGCCGACTCCTTTCCAACCTCCAACGCCCCAAGACTGCCAAAGTCTCGGTTGCCCAGCATGCCTACACACCTAGCTATTCATTCCAACCCTCTTTCTCCCTGGTATCCAATCCCGACGTGCAATTCTCATGTTCTTTTCCCAAATGCGGCATCTACTTCCCCAATCCCTGCACATGGCTGCCCCCATCCCCCCCCTCTCGACCACCTTTGGTCGGGCCTGGGTCTGACCGAATTCGCTGCCCACAGATGCGCCTGAGCCATTCCCAACTTCACCTTGTCTTGCTCCATCTACCCTGCCGTCTTACCGTACCGTATCTTGGAGAACCATGGCCCACAGCTCATGACATACATACACCCATACATACACAGCATCCATCTACCTAGGTACGTGGGGCATTCCACGTACCAAGTACCCTCCCGATGCCTGCCAGCACTGTCCGAACACGGCATACAGGCGCACAGCCCACCATTGTCCACCGTCATCACGCTTCCCCTTCCGCCTCGCTCGCTCCCTTGTCCCAATTGTTATGCGGTCTCTGGCCATTTTACTTTTTCCCACGCCGACTTGGAACGAACCGTTTCTCACCGTCCCACGTCTTACCTTATCCAGCGCTGGTCTGTCCCTGTCCCTAGCCCGTCATTGCTTTGCTTTGGCTCCATATCCACCATTCACACCATTGCCACTCCCACAGCGAGGGCCATCATCACCATGAATCCACATCCCACCGCACTGCACAATGCAGCAGAGCACAGAGCAACCTCTGGGTTCTGCCCACGCCATGAACCAACACACGCTGCCCTCTTCTTCTAACCTGCTCCCTCCCGCTCTGGTTGTCCCGCCATCCAATGGGCGACTACAACACCCGTTGTCTGTTCACCCATCTCTTTTGAATTCAGGGTCTGCCTGGCTGGGCCTTGACATGGGGGCCTCGTTCGAATCGACTGCCGACAGCCCGACTTTCGTCGCCGTATGCCCATGGGGAAGCTGGGGAACCCAGGAGGGGCAAATGCAAGGCCTATCATATCCCCCAACACCCATGTGAATGGCTTCACAGCTCCCCTCTTTTCTCTACACCGACCCAGATAGATGTCATCTATGTTACCTGCATGCCCAGACAGCCCTTCATCCAACCCAAACCGTCTTACCCATGCCTCAGCTTGGCCTGGTTTGGCATCGTCTTTTCTGTTTCGCCCCGTGCTGAGCTGTCGGCCTGCTGCCGAATCCTCCATCTCCCCGGTCAGGTCACCTCGTCCAAGCGGTCGAGCAAGCTCCAGCACGCACAGGAGAGACTGGTCCAATGTCAATTGCCCTCTACTACCAAGGGTATCTGCGCGCGTGGACGAGCCCATGTCCAACACGCCAATGAATCAGTGCAAATGTACCAGCTAGCCGTTTGCATGGTCCGTTTTCTTTTTCCCTTCGCTTTACGACCCCCGTCTGCTGCCCTTTTCTTACCACACACTCTCACTCGCACTAGTAGCTTTCGTACATACATGCACACCTCACCCTAGGCGAGCCTCTCTCTCTCTCTCTCTCCGAGTGTGTGTTTGTCTCTTTCTCCCATTCACCCACTACCTGTGTTTCTCTCTGCTCCCTCCACAGTGGGCCACCCAAGAATACCTTGGTCAATCCGTCCACGCCCTCTATCAGAGTCACAGCCACCATGTACATGGATGGGGTAGCGTGTATAAGCCAACGGCATAGCATATCTAAATCAGGCCTTCGCTTTTTTAACCGTTCATCGTCCGCTCCCTTTCATCCACGTCGCATGCTCCTCGCTCTCACAAGCTTCCATCCCTCGTCCCTTCCTACAGAAACACCCGGACTTCTACTCCATGCTCGTCCCTCTTGGACACTGGGTAATGGCCGTGACCGTTTCCGTTCCTGTTTCGTAATCCCATTTCCTCTCCCAGCTGTCTACCTTGCAGTCGGCTATATTCCGCTCAATCTCGCCCTAAACCTCGATACCTGGCCGCCCTCGGAGCCCTCCTGATCCTCATCGCCCTCTCACAAGAAGCCTAGGAGCTTGCTAATCCTCTTTCGCCCTATACGTCCTCGCATTCCATCGTCACACAGACATCTCACTCTTACCACGTCGAGAACTCTAATATATCCCGCCTTTGCCCAATTCTTTAATAGTGGCTTTTCCCCTCCACCATTACCACGCTCTCCGGACTCGTGCTTCTTCATTAGATCAGGATATCCTCTATTCTTTCCAGAGCAACACCTCACAAGCTCCAGAGATTCTTCATAGTCAACAATGTCTTCCAACTCCAAGCCTCGACAGCCCCGACTCCGGGCTTCTTGCGATGGTTGCTTTTTGGCCAAGGTCAAATGCTCCAAAGCAAGGCCCATCTGCTCCCGATGCCTGGCGTGCGGCCTCGAATGTCGCTATTCTCCCTCGAGCAGAGCCGGCAAACCAAAATCTGATCACAGCGCACCGAGCCACGCCAACACTGTCCACATGGACATGACCGACCTGTCCCCCATCATGGACGAGAAGAACCTCATGTTCGGCCAGCACCCCGGCATGTACAAGATGGAACCTGGCTGGCATACCCCCACAAGCATGGAGGGTGCCATGAGCAGAAATCCGTCCATATCTTCCGGGCTTGCCATGCTTGGCGTCGACGACACAACCCCCAGAGACCAAGATCCGGCAGCAGACATGTACGGTGGAGGCATGCCTTGGACTCCTCCTACAGACTTTTCTGCAGCGCCGTACCCCGACATGACGATGGCTACCGCACACATGAACTCTCAACACGGACGCTCTCAGTCCATGGATATGGCCATGGCAGCTCAAATGACTCACTGGGGAGACCCAACGCAGCACGATATGATGCCATACGCAGCGATGCCGACGACGAGCAACATGGCCGCAGCAGCCTACTTCCCGAGCCCTTCCGCCACGCCCAATATGCGCCCGGCCGTCAGACATAAGTCTTCGTCATCCTCAGGCGGCGGTTCTTGCACTTGCTTCACCGTCTGCCTGCAGTCACTCCAGGCCCTGCACAATGCCTCATCCCCGCAAGCGCCACCCTTCGACCTTGTGCTCTCCCTCAACCGCAAGGCTGTTGAGGGATGCGCCGCCATGTTGTCTTGCAACAGATGCATGAGCCGCTCGGGCACTCACACTGCCGCCATGCTCTTGGCCACCGTCATCGGCAAGATCACGAGCTTCTACAGGAATGCCAGCCACACCTACTTCGAGAACGGCATGGTGCCCCAGGTCAACCAGCTGAGCCCTGGGGGCGGCCTAGGTGTAAGCCTCGGTGCGTACACTCTTGGTGGTGAGGATGGTAGGTGGCTCGAGCTCGAGATCCTGAACCGGGAGCTTCGCAAGCTGGAGGAAGTCTACGCGCAGTTCCGCGAGGTCTGCTCCGAACTCTCTGACGATGCTGAAGTCAGCAAAGCCATGATTGGCTATCTCGGCCACAGCCTTGGCACAACACTCGAGGTCGTCAGCCATCGTAAAGGAGACATGAGCTATGCTTAGTCACACCACAACCAAACAAGAAGCGGGAACCCCCCCCCCCTTCTCAAAATAAACCAACGGAAAAGGATCACGCCAAAAGGACGTACAAAAATTCTGGGCCGAATTTACATAGAGCGCTGAAGCAAAAAGTGCGCTGTCGACATGACCGATAGGAGCATTCACCACTGCCGGATTGATTTTGTTTCATGGAGTACTACCTAGGTAGTTATCTAGGGCCAGGTAGGGGGTTCGGGTCGGGGAGAACACTGGGTAATTGGATACTCATTTTTGTGCTTTTTTATATTGGACTTTACATTGTTCGGTGGTGGATGAACCTTGTAAAACCTGGCGTGCTGGCGAAATCAGAGGGCTTTTTTCTTCTTCTTTTTTGTCGGTTTACTTATTTTCTCTTCTTTATTTCTCCCGGATCTTTTCTTGAGATGCACACACACACACATACTTTGTCAAAGTCACCCACTACGGGAAATCAGCTGGAAGACAGGAATAGAGTTGCTGGACACGTAGGGTAGCGAAAATCTAGCGGGCAGTTCAGAACCGGTTTATTTTTATTCTACCCCCTCATTCAATTGGAAAGCAAAACTTTAGTGCAACCCTTTTGGTATTGTTCCCCCTTCACTTGATTCAATAGTCAGCGAGTCATATATGGCAGAGGGCTGGGTTCATCGGAAGGAGCTTGGCTGTATTGTGCCGTTCATCATCAGCCGCCTCGACACTTCGGATGAAGGCGAAGAAGGAGGAGGCAAAGGACCGAGCTCGAGGACGCCAGGGCCAATGACAACCGGGCCTGACGGAGGCGAGAGCGAGCGAGCGAGAGAGAGAGAGAGGCTGTTGGGTTGTATCGGCACCGTGTCTACCGAGGAATAGCCAATGGATAGTGTCATCATCGTGCCCATGCAGGAGCGCGCCCTGCAACTCGACTTGTCATGAACATGTCATGAACATGTCATTTACATGCAGTATCAAAACCTGTGTTCGGAGCTCTGTCGCAGCCTCAATCATTTGATGTTCCCTGCGTTAAGACCTACCTGGCCGAGGGGAAACCGGTCTTTTCTCCCCTTGTCTCTCTCTCTCTCTCTCTTTCTCTCCTCATCCCGTTCCGGACTGGTTGTCAGTAGTATCAAGCGTTGGGACGAGACAGCGTTCTCCCCCCCCCCCCCCTCCACTAGAGGGCTCGAACAGAAGAATAAGAATTAAAAAAAAAAACCCAAAAAATCCTACAGTTATGCAAAGATGGAGAATGGAGCATGGAGGGGAGGTTGGGTGACACGAGAAACTCGTTTCTCCCACGTGCGATTTTGTCAATGTGGTTACTTAGCCTCTTGTCGAGGATGTTGCATTAGCCTTGCCGAGTGGGGCCATTCGAGATTACCCCCCCAGCTGACTGTCGGCACTGTGGCCGATGGTCACCCTCCCCTGGCACCGCAGGCGGACGCCCCCCATCTCTCTTTCTCTCTAATTCTCTCACCTCCCCCTCACCTTGCTTGCTAACTAGTAACTAGGCCCTTACTCACCTTGACCGTCCACTCACTCCCCGTCCAACCCGTGTGCTCATTCGCGTCCAGCGGCTCCTTCTCTCGGAATAGGTTTGCTCTGCGCCTCTTCCTGCGCTTCCTTCCCGTCCCTTCCGCTTCTTTGACTCGCACTTTGCCTCACGTCTTTCTTCGCGCCTGTGTGTACCGTCATGTCTCCTGTAGCTTGTGATCTGTGGCTGACGTGACGAGATCTCCCGCCCTCCTTCTCATGGCACGGACGGTTTGGAGATGTCCGGGGAGGACTTGAAGGCTTTTGGGGGCTTATCCCATGCGTGCGCGGCATCCGTTTGATCGTTCGATCCGATGAGGTCAGATCGGAGTTAGGCTATGGATGTTTCTAAATATGCAAGCCGCCGTGAGGGCCCCAGAAGGCTTTGGGCGGGCTACGAAAGCCAGCGCACAAACGGGAACGAGGACTCGGGTGGGAGAATATTCCCCGACGCAGGGTCAACTTTCGACGCAGTGGAAGCCTATCACAGACAAGCCTATCTAGTGTTTTGTTTGAGTCAGTCTAGCTCCAAGGTGGGATGCCACAATGATCCCATTGGCGACTCGCGCTTCCGGACAAGAGTCCAGTCCTACCACCGCTAGAGCCGCTGGCATTGCAATGGCATGTTGGACCCAATTACAAGCCCTTGGTAAGGATAGAGGGTGTGTGTGAAGGTTGTGTACACGTATCTTGAGGCCGAGGTCTCGGACAAATTGTGGTCAACTCGATGTACTTACCGAGAACCAAGGAGCGGGGAGATAAGAAGATGGGTGCGGACGTAGAGTGGTACGGGCCAACCTCCGATGTTTGTCATCTCGTGATATACCCGCTTAGTGTTCGGCATGGCAGGCCGGAAAGATGTAAGACGAGAGCACGGACGGCGACGATGAGAGTATCCAGTTCTGGCCTGCATGGTGTGAGGCAACGGCGCAGTACACGTACCTGAGGAGGAGTGGTTAGATCTCAAGGCCCAAGCTCTTACGTGCCTCGAAGAGCGTCGTCTGCCATGCAGTATTGAGGTTTATTAGTTTTTTCATCCCAGAACGCGGCCTCTCTCTGCAGAATGCTCGGAAGCAAAGGGAACAAAGCGAATACCAGAAGAGGTCAAAGAGGAACAAGGGGAAGTATATTGAACAAGCCTTGATCGGAAAGCATTCCCGAAGTGTTGCGTGTCTAGAGAGCTCTTAGTTCTCTTTGGACAACACGCAAACTGTTGAACTACTATGTCGGATGTCATCGTGCCGCAGAAACTCTGATAAACAGCGGTTTCAGCTCGCCGGCTCGGAGGTCATGATTCATGCCTCGGAGACTGATGGATTCGGTAAGACAGAACATGGTACTATTGCTCGAACCAATGCAAGATGGAGCTTGCACTCCAACTGGCGGAGGAGCATGTTGACTGAGAGACCCTATTCTGAGCCGGCGGGGGGGGGGGGGGGGGGGGGTCTTTGACCATTCAGGGGAGTGTTCTATGTCACATATTGGGGAGCACTGCTTATTCAAGGCAAAATGCATCTATAGCTTGCTAGTGTCGCCCACCGGGTAGCGGCAGTGACGTCGCTCACATTCGGTCACCTTCTGGCCTATTGGAACAACTAACCGCTACTTCTCAGCCTCCGCATATCTCCTCTCCATATACAAATTTTAAAGAAGAGTTTCCTTGCAGGTTCAAATGGGCTAATCGAGGGTCGGGTGAGAGGACCCACTGATGCGGTGTATAGTTCACGTAAAGAACCATGAAAGACCGCATCTTCACGTGAAAAGTCGTTTCGATGAGATGTGGCGTTCCACGATCATCGGAACGCCTCACAGACATTCGCAGTCTGGGTCGTGAAATGATCTCTGCGGGTGTGAGATGCCAGGGGTCTGGTAGCGACTTGCTTTCGTATGAGGCCAAGACTGAGCTTGAGAACCAAGCTGCGCCAAAAGAGGCAATATCCTTGGACTCCCTGGAGAAACTAGCGAACGGTTGGTCGTTGCGCTTCAAGCACGTCTCTAATGCAGAGATCCGCCATCTTCAACTGAAACATGATGCCGCGAGCCGCTGCCCCCAACTGACCACGCGTTCGTCTCGAGCCTGATAGCCTTCTCCACTTACCAACGGCAGACAGACCAGCATCATGTCGATGCGGAAGTGCTTGTCGATGAAGCAGCTTCCCGCAACCCTTGGCTTGCTTCATATTTGAGAGCTCAGGGCGCATGACCATCGATTGGCCCGTTTCTGAGGTAATTTAACGACATCCAAGCGCAGGACGTCGAAGGGGAGGGGAGAAAAAGCTGAAGCTTGCTACTTTGGTGTCCTGGTCCTGTTTCTGGCCTCCGCTGGGAACCTCCCCGAAAATGTCCAACCCACCGCGTGGATTCTTGTGGTAACCAGCATATCCGCTGAGCATCTGATTGAAAAGTCGCAAGTACGGATAGGCCTCCCGAAACACACGCATCTCCGAGTCACAAGGGACAGCTGTAGGTAGCACGGGCGAACTCCAAGAGGCGGGGATCATCCGCTGTCTGTCTGATAACGGGCAAGTGCAGCAAGATGCATTTGGGGGGCAAGGACATCCTGACATTACCTCCCCGAAGCAGGGCCTTGCCTCGGTTACTCGAATCCAAATCTGCTCAGACAGTGCAGGGTCTGACGTCTGTGGCGCCAACGGCTGCGACATTGAGCGTTGGGCAGGAAACACAAGGCAATGTGCGTGCCTGTTTTGCTCGTTGAAATCGGCTTGAATACGATGCACGGTGTTCCATTCGTCACAGGTGTCGAAAATGGATGAAGGCCAGGATATTCTCAAGGGCAACGGGGCAAAGTTTGAAGAGAGTCGTGTAAGGTGATGGCAGTTTGCGCCACCCGCATGCATCAATATATTGGTCTGGCCGCCCTGCGTAAGTCGAATCAGCCAGGGTCTACAGTCGATACGCCAAGACAGATTGCGTGGTTGAAGGCAAACGAGGGTGGAGAGGGTGACTGACCGGGGCTTTTTTGGAAGCTTCAGAGATGGTCTTAGCAAGTGTGGTCGGAGAACCCGTACTGACAGTGGTCAGAATCGATTGGCCAAGAGGTTACGCAGTGGTGTTGCTATTGTTTTGATCTTTTGTCGATGACGATGATGAGGAGACTTGGAGACTTGGAGGGGATATACAAAGTGATAGGTGAAGGGCGGACGTTGAGCGCCTCACGATCAGGGATACCCGAAGGGGCTTAGTCATACGTAGTACTAGGCATCCATGTACCTTGGGAAGGTAAGCCCCCCTCTCTTTCCTCCTATGCTTAAACTATCGACGAGTAGGAACCTCATGATGGAGGGAGGTGAATTGGCACCAAGTCGTCCATCCCGCACCACCCTCAGCACCTCATTCTCAGTCTTACCCTCATTCGTATCTTCGCTATCAGCCCTCTCTTGGACCTGGACCGACCGAGGCACGCTTATCGCCCTACGGGCACATCCGATTCGACTCGGCTGACACCATCATCTCACTGCCTCGAGTCGGGGAACTGGAATGTCTTCTGCAGTCAGCTAGCTTCTGCTTCATTCCCCCGAACCCTCACGAATTGGGAGCCGTCCGTGAAGCCGCGTCGGCACATCACCGCATCCGCCACCAGGGTCAACAAGAACCTGTCAGCCACACAACCTCCAGATTCAAACCTCGGACTGCACCCTATCAAGTGCGGATGGTTTGCACTTGGCTGGTACGGATACACACCAGCTGTTTTGGCCGCCGTCTCTTGACACGCAACTGCTGTTAATCCCGGGGCAATCACGCCCCCCCCCCCCCCCTTGGAGAATGCAATGATGGCGCTCTCTCAGTTCTGCATGTGGAGAGGTGCCAAGTGGCCTGCATCATAACCAGTCCTCCCTTTTGTGAGCGGTCGGTCCCGAACCAGCCCACTCCACCCCGCAACAATAAAACACTTGCAAGATCGGCAATCAGCAAGGTGACGTGGGGCAAGGTTCCCCATGTTGTCGTCTCGGCCTGTCCAAGGCCCTCTGAAATCGGCATTATCGCCATGCCCAAAATGCTATTCGAGAGAACCTCGTGTGGGTCTGTGGCTCTGTCTAATTTCTTCTCCCAACGGGGTGTATCGGGCAAGTAGGGTTCGTGGACGGCGCTTGTGTAACCTCATGCTTCTTATCATCACTTGGGTTGGTCTCAGATTGTGTCTTTTCCCCTCCTGATAATGCGTTGTTTTTGCTTTGGTATCCGCAACTGCGCATTGCTTACTCCCCGCCCTCCGACTTTTCCACACGCTGCACGATGGCATCTACGGTAGCGAAGCTGATATGTATCTCTTCCATCGACTCCTATCCATTCAGTCACAGCCAATCATGATACCGCTCATCACACCACCTCATAGTCCCGCCCGAAAAGAGGCTCTGCATCTAATACTGCCTTTGTGGCTTTCTTCAGCCAGGAGTAGCCCGGCTCAAACACGCGACATCATTGGCTCTGAGGTTTATGCTGAACCATCAGCCACGACATGATGTTCACCGAGGCCTGCTTCCCACCAGCTGAAGTCAGCCAGGTGAGAGGGTCACGTCTTGGCTCCGCCCAGAACGTGCCCGAACTGCCCGAGACTTTTGGCAATCAGCCTTGGCTATTGATCCTGTTGATGGGGGTTGATACAGCGTGATGATGCTGACGAGATACTTCTGGTTTTTCCATTCGAGGTGCTGATGCAAGTCCTTCTGCAATCTACATTTCGCTTGTTTTCTGGTACCTCTATTTGCCTTGTAGTAACGTTTCCCAACACAAGACTTCGCATGGTCCTCTGCACCCGCAAGCAGCCTGTGGATGATGACTTGTGGCTTTTGGGCATCGTCCCGCTACTTCCCTTGGCCGAGATGATCTGGCTTCGTACGGTCTAGCGTCTCAGTTGTTGACCCAAGTTCGTGGATAGCAAACCGGCTTGTTACGTAACGGGAATCTCCTTGATCACTGCTTGTGCAGCTCCATGACTGAAGCAGCGACTTTGCTGGCACTCCGTCCTTAATGGCATTGCTGGAAAGCAAATATCATACTGACGCCATTTGATCTCTTCGTTGTTATCAATGGCCTTGTTATACGTTGCTAATTATCTTTTTCAGTTCGTATCTTGCGGCATCTTACACCAGACCAGGAGCTTGGGGGAGGGGGGGGGGGGGGCGTATGCATGCATGTCAGAGTATCATGGCATTAGCAGATGACGATGCGTCTAGGCCCACGTCACGACAAAGAAGCAGGGGCAGGCAACCAGATACCCGCTTGGTTGACAGCATTGGGCGTGATTCTCGGTCGATGTTGGCTGCTAGAGGCCAGCAGCTCTGGGGATAACGGTTGCTTGTCTATGGTCAATTTGACCACCTATCGAGGGGGGAAAACTCTAAACAAAAAACAACCGGTACAACCGAATTGTGTAAGACCAGCGGCGAATAGGACAGAAACGGCGTTGCATGCTGGCTCAACGGTGCCACTTCGTACAAGGCTGACAAGGAGCATTGCCCCTGCCCCTGCTCCCGCCCCCTGCCCTCCTCCCCGGTTGCCGATGTCGGGTTCGTGTTGCAGGCGGCGATCGCAACAACCTATAATCATGTGAGCAGGCAAAACATGCAGAAGTTGCGTATTCCACGCAAAACGAAACACAACAGGCTGAGTAGGCAATTGGGATTGACTCTTCCTGATCGATTTCCCCAACGCCGTACCAAAGGAAGCTGCGTTCATGTCCCTGCGCCCGTTCCTGCTCCAAAAGCAACCAACCAGGGTTCGTGGCACTTTAGCGTTTCCTAAATTGGCACCATCACGGTACGTAGATACACGTGTATTTTTGTATTGTATGCCGGGCCGTTATGGGGGTGTGGGGTCACGACATCGGCTGAGATCCACTCGGGCGCGGTGCGGTACCCACTCATACCGGACTCCAGGATAACAGGACAACATCGGAGGCCGCTCCGCCCCCGATCGTCAATCCCCATTCGGCAGAATCCGAACTTGGGCCGGAGGACCGGATGCAGTGGCGCTGCTACTCCTATCGTCTCTTTTACCTGCCCACCGTCTGTCACGTTGGGCAGCATCCCAATGCGAGAGGAGTGTTCCACGACGGCCGCGTCGGTCGGATTAGAGTCTTTGGGAGGAAGGGCTCAGGAGTCCGAATTCCTTTCCCTAGTGCCGGCGTACCGTCAGCCAGGGAAGTATGGTACGAGTCTGACAGGACAGATCCGCCGTTGCGCGGCGCCCACAGCCTCCCATAGGCTCGTAAAGCACGAGAATCATGCCTCCTGGTACGATGCTGGGTCGGTGTAAGCGCCGGCGGAGCTTTTTTAGTGTTTTTTTCTTTTCCCTTCGTTTAGGCTTCCATCGCGCCGATTCGTAGGCAGAGTGAAACCCAGCTATTGTACGCTGCACTGCTGGCTCCTTCGCCAATCTAACGTTCCGAGTACCCGTCACCTTTCCGCTTTCCCTGTCTGTCGTCAGTACGATTTCGGGGCATCCCGGGGGAGCGGGGGGCGGTTGGGGTTTGCATTTCAACCTGCATCCTACGAGGATGATGGGACAAACTGGTGATCCATTTATTTTTACTTTTATTTTTTTACGCTTTGACATGATTGCGGTGTCGTCGTATCTGGCTTCCTGGGCTGAACCGCCGCCGTGCGCGTAACGCGCCCGCTCTCCCCGGCCGCAGCAGACTCGGCCGTTTCCTACAATTCACGACAGAACCCCGCCAGACCTCCCAAAGGTTGCCGCCGGCCCTTGGCGCGCGGAGAGAGGGAGAAGTCGGATCGGGATCTTTTTTTTTTGCGCGTCTCACCGCATACATCGACGACGTAGCACTCGACACTTTTGCAGATTACCAAAAGGCGGAGGAGATCTCGAGCGGTCTGGGGAGGGGAAGGGCCTCCCCCACCCCCTTCCCTCCTATCTTAACCTCTTATCTTGATTGATTATTGTATGGCTGTGCTGACGACCGGACCTGGACCGACGTGAGGCGGGAACGGGAGCGGACACGCACGCCATGGAGCCGGTGAGGAAAACGAGGGGGTCTAATGCAAACCCGCCGCCACAGCCGCCTGCGCGCGTGTGTGTGTGTTGCGTGTCTGCCGTCCTAGTTCTAGACCGTTGTGTTGGCAGCCCTCCCGAATCGTCCAGTCTGACAACGTTTGGCCGTGGTATTTGGCCCGGATCTTTTCGCCGTTTTTGGAGAGTTCCGTTACCAGATTTCACCGTATCTGAACGCCCTTAGGGCCCAGTTGCCGCTCGCTGCGGGACTTATTTGTTTAGTGATAACGTGAAGTGCGATGTCAAGCCGTCTAACTGTGGACTATTATCGGGCCAAGCAAGGGCAAGGATGAACCACGCCGTTCCACTGTCGTCGGGGTGTGAAGATGCGAACGAGTTTTCCAGTCAAGGTTTTGATTGATTCATGATGTCTACATACGCCTTTCCGAGATGTGTTTGTTATGTAAGTCCCATCATCTGAAGCCCCCATATTACCGACCAGACCCAGACCCGGGAATCGCAAGCGTCCAGCCCGCTTTGCGATCCGATGCATTAAGGCGTCATGATGGCAACCCCGTGTGAACGAGGCTGCGGACGAGTTGAACATTACTGCACTTATGTGCCACCGCCAGTGACCTTGATGACCTGGCCTGTTGGGGGAGTTAGCAAGCGAACACTGCAGACACAGCTTTCCATGGACGACGACTTACCGTTGATCCACTCGCAGTCAGGGTGGCAGAGAGAGGCGACGACCTTGCCAACATCGGCAGGAACGCCGACGCGCTTGAGGGGGTTCAGGTTGGCGAGGCCCTGGTCGATGATCTCCATGGGCATGCCCTTGTAGCCGTTGGGGACGTAGTGCCACGCGTTCTCGTCGAACATGTCGGTCTTGACACCGCCGGGGGCGATGGCGTTGACAGTGACGCCCTTGGCGCCGCAGTCGACGGCGAAGGCGCGGGTGAAGCCCTCGACGGCGGCCTTGGAGCCGGCGTACAGGGCGTGGTTGGGGATACCGCCCATCTGGGCAGCGATGGAGGAGGTCAGGATGACGCGGCCGCCGCGAGAGCAGTGCTTCAGGCCCTGCTGGGCAACGAAGAACTGGCCGCGGGTGTTGAGGTCGAAGATGTTCTGGAAGAGCTCTTCGGTGACCTCCTCCTCGGGGCACCAAACCTCCTTGCCCGAGTTGGAAATGACGAAGTCCATGCGGCCGAAGTGGGCAACGGCGCGGTCGAAGAGGTCGACAACCTCGGCGGGCTTGCTGATGTCGGCCTTGTAGGCGACGGCCTTGGCACCGAGCTTCTCGATCTCGGCGACGACCTCCTCGGCAGCTTTAGCGGACGAGGCGTAGTTGACGACGACGTTGGCGCCGCGCCTGCCGAGCTCGATGGCGATGCCGCGGCCGATACCACGGCCGGAGCCGGTGATGAGGGCGACCTTGCCGACGAAGGGGCGGGCCGCGTCGTACCCAGCGGACTGCTGGGCAGCGGCGTTATCAGTCGCTGCGGGAGCCATAGTGAAGAGACTGTGGCTGAGAGAATGGAAGAGGTGAGTGAGGTGAGGATGAAGGCAAGAGGAGGACTGGGATGGGCGGTTGAGACGAGGAAGTTATATACGGATTGGTTGGCATCGTTCAGTCGACGCTTTGTATGGGCAAAAGGCGAAGCTCCGAACGCATGTCCGCCCGGTCGCCCGCCGCCGCACCTCCGCCGAGTAGCGAGGCGCCTTGCATTTGGGGGTGGATTGAGCTAGGATCCGGGTCCGGGGGTGCCATTGAGGAAAGCAGGATGCGACACTAGGAGACAAACGGGAATGGAGGAGGCCCACGCATGGGCGCCCCCGTGCGCTTCTTGCGAAAGGACTGCAAAGGATGCTGAGTCCGTCGTCTTCAGACCAGACGCCACAGAAGGGGGGAGGTTTAGCCAGGCTTGGGTAGCAAAACAGTCGGGATTGTGCCTTTGTTAGTCGTGTGAGGCAACGATTTCGGGAACCTGACGTTGCGAATCCAACGAGGCCTGGATCACACTCGGTTTTTTGTTTTTAATGGATGCTCTGTATTGGTCCTCGACGATTGCTGATTTGGGCAGGAGTAGGCCGCCGAAGACGCCTGGTTCGGGGGAAACTGTTCCCCGGAGTCGATCGCCGGAGGTTTGGAGACATAGGCCTGTCACAGGTGGGTAGGGGAGGATGGCGTCGTGGAGATCTGCCCCCTGATCATCTATCAGCTGCAAGCCATGTTCGATATGAGTTCTGTTCTGTGTGTTTATTTTCTTTGTTCATGCTCTAGTTCCTGCATGGTTTTGACTCGTTCTCTGGTTGCCATAGCACTCGCACGTATGGTAAGCCAATCGACTGAGCCCGAACAATAGCGATGTGGCGACTAGGCTGGCAGTAGCGTTGTGACTGAGCCCAGTCAGCAGAGCATATCAATGCCAGGGCAGTCGCGTGGCGCCAGGAACCGGTGCTCGAACCTGGGCACCGCCTTGGATGGATCACACGCCCCACCCCCAACGGAGGTCCGGCCAGTCAAGTCAAGTCGGGGTCCATCTGGTCCCCTTCTGCTTCCCTCGGCGCACTCTCATGATGGAAGCGATTGTCCGTGAAACTGGATGTGGTTCTGGTAAAGGCTGCCGATCTTCGGTCGCGTCGAGGGTCATAAACGCGAAGTCCCGAGTGTTTGTCGAGGAAGACCGTCGGCTTGGCGTGGTTACTGGGAGAGGAGAGCAGCAGTGAAAGAAGGAATTCTGCCAAGGAGTCTACCTAAACTGGCATATGGATGATGAGTCAGCAATTCAGTGACCGTGACGGAAAGAAATAACTGATTATCCGGAACGGTCACCGAGAATCCGGGGAAGGGACCACCCATACTCATACTCCGTAATAGGCGGCGAATAGCGTCAGTGTCAACCATGCTGGACCGGGGCAGGGTTGGCATTTGCCCGCTCGTCGCCCATGGTACGTGCCTGACATTTGACGATATACCCGATCAAGTTGACTGCTTGGGGTAACGGAAGCTGGCTTCGACTTGCTGCAATGTGCAGCGAAGGCCCAAGGCTGCGGGCGAATCACGCAAATTGCCCTTCGGCTTAGAACTGGCGGTCGAGGTTCTCCTCCATCATTCCAGACGCCGGTGAGCAACTCGCATGGGGATTTCTATATAATGACACTGCAGCAACATCGATTGACCCGCTGTCTGGTATTGGAACTTGTTCGCCGTTAGCCCTCTCTGTGCACCTCGAAGTTTTCCGCCGATTCCTACGTGATAGCAACGGTCACGGGACAAATGACTCGCGGCAGCCAGAAAACCCTCCATCATAGGTATCTAAAGCAAGATCAACCTGCTTCTGAACACTCTGTATGCATCGGAGAGATGGGCATAATGAAACTGTCCTTCATTTTCCCGCCTCATCTACCACGAAATGATATGTGCCTCAGGTCACAAACCTCCAACCACCGATGGTACTCTTCGGCTTCGGATATCATTCGCGTCGCGTCTTCGGCATGTCACGTTCTCCAGCTTCCAAAGACGATGAAAACCGAACACACCGAGTAGCGGCTCTGGAAAAGCGAGACGTGAGACCGTCGTGCCGTCCTTGTCACCTAGCACAGTATACTGGGCCCGCACGCTAGTGTTCCTCGAGCGCGCCGGCCCGCGGATGCAGGCTCGAATCTGATCGACACGCGACGTGCGATGGCCCGTAGTTTCGGGACAACCGTAGGTCTAGAATCTGCCTCCATGCAGTCCAGGGACTCATGCCTTCGGCTTCAGATGCTCAATGTCTGGATGGTTTACCGAGCGCAGCCGCGGTCCGCGTGTTCAAGGGCCTCGACTGACGTTTGCCAGCTCGGGTGTTGGGGTTTAAACCGGCGCCATATGATCAGAGGATCCCGGTTTCAGCCAATGCGGCCCAGGGCATCAAATCGCTGCTCTGCTCGACATTGGCTACAATTGGCTACTGATAGCCGCCCAGCACATGTACCAGGTCAGATGCGTCTTGGAGGGCGAGGCGATGCTTGTCATCGGTCAGACAAGTCGTCAATGCTTCGACCTGAAAGAACATTACACGTCTTGGCTTTCATCAGACAATGGCGTTCGCTGCCAGAGATGGATCTGTGATGAATCGCAAAAAAACTGGTTCGCTTTGAGGGTGCACTGCCACCGTTCCTAAAGACTGCCGAACAAGGGAATGTTGAGAACTCTCGCTTTGCACGCACCAACCGTACCGCCATGTCGGTGACGAAACATGTGCTGAGGAGCCCATAAATGGTTCCGATGGTCATACCACACGAAACTATAACATAACGACCCAAGTCACTTTCCTTCAACGTTTCTGCCAGAACATGTTCCACACCGTACACATCGGTCTGATTATCTGCCAAGGCAGCGGTCGTTGTCAACACTCGTTGGGGGACGCGGCCGGTTAGCAGTCTTGGGCCGCTGTATGGTTTCCCTTTCTACAGAATGGTCAAGTTCGCTATCGGAGGCTATTCGCAGGCCTTGGCTGCATGTTGGACCAAGTATCCAACAGACGGCACGGCGAACCCACCATGTGCTCGACAGACACTGCTCAAAGCATGGCCTATTGCTGCTTTCGCTACCTGCTGCCACGGTCATAGTCGGTTAGACGAACCGACATCGCACGAACCGCTCGCACTCGCGAAAGTCACAAGGCTCTTGCTTTCCCGTTGATTTCGGCGTGTAAGTCTGTTGGATAGAGGACAACGAGCTACGAACACGCCTCGGGGAGGCAACATGTGTCCCACACCTTGTCATGTCTGAAAGGTGCAACAGGGCCGTTCGCCTCGTACGCCCCCACCACCTCGGCGTGGGAGTTCTTGGCAATTTGCCTTCGCCGACGAGGAGATGGAGGGGAGGTTTTCCCCAGAGCATCGTCCGTTTATTGGTAATTATGACATCGGTTGCTCCTCACAGATCGGCAAGGCGCGGGCCCGGTCGACCACACCCTCCCGGCGACTCCTGTGTACGGATCTGTAAAGCCAAACACCCAGTCCTTTCGAGGAACAGGGGGGCTTCTCCCCGCCTCCCACCCCCATTCCCCCCCAATCCCGCCCCTCCCGCTCCTCCCGCTCCTCCCGCAAACGGTCACACCTCCCAATCAGCGGAGCTTTGAAGCCCATTTTGGATTCCGCGTCCATGGATCAAGGGCTCGGAGGGCTGCTCCGTAACAGGGGACCGGGTTTCTGGGCTGATGTCCTTTGACGAAGCCAAGCCCGACTGACAAAGTCATCCCCCTCTCTATTCGCTAGTGTCCACCGCGCCCTGACACCAAAAGAGGACTGTCAAAACACGTAGTGTCTGTCACGGAAAATTAACAAAAACCCTATTGCGCGCAACGGCGGATAGGGTGCCCCGGCTTTCTGCTCGGCGGTTGACTGGATACTGCGTCAGTGCATCTCTCCCCCGGCGAGAACATGCGAACGGCTCAGCCCAATGACTGATTGTGGACCCATCTCAAAACTCAATGGCAAACACGAATACGTTCCGCTCTGCTCCTCTGGATTCGAATTCGGATCCGTATTATTTCTCGTGAAACACGTGGGCCTCTCGTTATCTTGGCCCATCCCACTGTATCCCCCTCCCCCCCTCGCTCGGAGCGGCCTCAGGGATTCGGACAAGTACCTCCCTCTCTACCGTTCCGCGGCATCTGTCGTGCAACCAAGACGCTTCCCTCGGCGTTGGGTTGCATGCCCGGGTGATACGGCGTATCGCGGGGCCTGCGTCCGGCTGTGCGACCAGAGGCGCGCCCCGTCTCCCTTCTAGACCACCTCTGCCCGCGTCCCGCGCTCTTCGAAGCCATGGACAACTGCCCCGCCGGGTCGGTCGTTGGGGAGGGCGAAGAGTCCGAACTCGAAAAGGCTTCTTCGCATCCTGCACGTTTCTCTGGGAAAGGCCCCGGAGAGGACACCACCATGAACCGACCGTCTTCGCTGCACTGACGCCGGGTAGCGTCACAACGCATACCCAGACGGCGGTGCCGTCCAATGACTGGTCCTCCGACGGAGAAAGCCAAGGCAGAGAGACTCTCCCACCGACCCTCGAGTTTCTATACGCTGTGCGTCGTGGTTAGTCCCGCCCGTTTTAAGCTCCAGATTCGAATCGCGACTGCCCCTCCCACCACCCGTATCAATGGTAGAGGTGATCGAGACGATTGATGGACCAGCATGATGATGACCGGGTAACCCATGCCGCGGCACCCATGTTTTAGGCATGGAGAGGGGAGGAGGGGGAATCACCTTCGCGACCGACTGTTTCCGGGTTCGTTCATCGTGATGGCGGGGCTGCTGAGCCAGCCCATGTACTCAGCATCGATGCCTATCGCCGATGCCAGCACCCTTGCCCTACCGCGTGTGTAACGGTGTGTCTGGCAGACCTCGCAAGTTTCGCGGCTGTCCATTTCCGTCCGGTGTCTTGCTTACTTTGGCCGCTCCGCTGGGTCATACGTACCTGAGTAGAGCTGGCTCAACGCTCCCCCCTCCACGGGAAATGCTGGGCAGCCCAGCCCAGCTCGAGCTCCACGAGGGCTACCCCAGGGGCATCCTTCTTTCCCGTCCTGTCCTCGGGAGTAGTTTCTATATTCGTGTCTGTCGGGGACTGCAACAAGACGCGACATTCAGATGGTTTCTCACATGAAAAAAGAAAAAAAAAAAGAAGAGACGCAGTTTTATGACAACCCCCCTCCTCCCCTTCCCCTCTGGATCGCTTGCGACTTGGTATCCTGATCTAGCCATTTTTTTCACATGCTGTCGTTGCTTTTGGCGGTTTGTTTCCCTCCCCCCCTTTCCCCCTCGTCGCCAATCGTACCATGTGACGACGCCGTCCCACCCACAAGATCAGAAAAGACATGAACCCAATGCTGCTAAGCATTTTGGTCTTGATCAAAACCTGCTTTACAGTCTACGGAGTTGGGCTTTTTTTAGAGCGTTTGGCGTCGAGCAAAGAAGACAACCACCGGAAAGCGCGCATCTGCTTTTTATAGGATCAAGTCAAAAGCTTGTGTATGTTGGCAAATGCCTTTGAGGTTTGAATACTTTGCTGCATAGCAACGATGGCCCTTTCCCTTGTCATGACACGGGGACCCCAGGTATCTGATACACATATCTAATAAACTAAGAGAGAGAGAGAGAAAGAGAAAGCAAGTACTGGAATGGAAACCCCCTCGCTGCCATGCTTGCAATAGAAAGAGGATGCCGCTACCATTGTGGCGGAAAAGGGCTTGCTTGAGCAGAGGCACCTTGCCGGTTTCATGTGTTTCCCCCCCAGAGATCCGACCACGGGTGTCGTGACTCGTAAACGCCGAACAAAGATACCCAGAAGATTGTACAAGACCCAAATGCTATCCAGGAAAAAGGTATTGATAAGAGTCATATATGCAAATCGTATAAGAACATGAGCAAGAAGAGAAGCGTTTTTTTTTTTTCGTAGTTGCCGTGATTAAAAGAGTGTATGGGAATGAAGAAAGCCTTAGCCAGTGGCGGCAGCCAGGCCGTCAACGTTCCAGTTGTTGTTGAGGGTGGCAAGCTTGCGTCTGATGCCGTCGCCGACGCGGCAGGTAACGCCCTCTTCAATGGCCATGATGCCGTAGTTGATGACATCGGCGGGCTTATCCAGGCCCAAAGTGGTACCGTCGCGGCGGGTTAGCACGGGTAGTCCGTCACCTCCGCTCCAAAGGTAGGAAATCACAGACGGGTCCTCGGGTGTGACCTGATCGATGGCGACGATGTTGCCGCTGCCATTTTGTCCGCTGGTGGCGGCGTTGGAGGCGCCGGCGCCGCTGAGGTGCTCGGGGCTCGAGCTCCGGTGCTTTGATGCGGGCGAGGAAGTCTGCTGTGCCTGTGCCTTTTGGAAGTTGGGGTCAAGACGTGCGACACTGTCGGCCCAGATGATGAGGGTGGCGCGGTAGACACCGGCAGGCCACCAGCACGGGCGGCGGTCGGCGGGCATGGAGCGCAGAAGGCGCATCACCTGGCCTGAGTGGAATATTGCCTCCTCGCGGTTGTAGATGCAGCGCTTGTGGCGCAGGCTCAGCTCCCAGTACGAGCCGTCGAAACCGTCGCGGCGGGCGAGGCGCTCGATCTCGGGGAAGTTGGTGACGGCGTTGAGAGAAATGAGGTGGTAGAGGACCAAGTTGCAACGCGTGGTCGTGCAGCTAGGATTGCTCCTGTAGAACGACATAGTGAGCTCGTACCACTTCTGGAGAAGGGCCTGAACCTCCTCGAGGCGGAGCATGGTGCTCGATTTCGTGATGGTCCGGGAGGTCGCGCGTCTGGTGGAGAGAACGTCTGAGAAGCAGGAAAGCATCTGTCTCAAGTGGCAGAGAAGAGATTGCAAAGGGTGGAGGAGAAGGCGAAGCTGCTGAGGAGAGAGGCCAGCTTGACGACGAGAGAGGTTGTCATGAAGGAAGTCTTGGAAGAGCTCGCAGAGGGAAGGGGTGAGGGAAGGGCTAGAAAGCAGCTGTGGGTTGACGTTGGCAGTACATCCGTAGCGGCTCTGGACGCTGGCAAACCACTGCTCCGAGTTCGATGCCAGCCAGAGTCCCTCGGGGCTGGGGAGAGGACATTGCAGATCGGTGATGGCCAGTTGAGGGGGGGTGTCATGGAACAAGCTGAGCTCTTGGTCGCACATGACCCAGTTGTAGACGAGCCTGTTCTGCATCTCGCGGTGCAGCCACGCGCGCCATTGCAGCTCGTTGCTCGTTGTGCTGTTCAAGGTCGGGATCATTGACGGTTGAGGCTCCAGCATGCCGGCATGTTTCAGCATCTGTTTCCCGTTAGTGGAATTCCTCATGAGAGGTACCGAAAATAGTGAATGCTTACCGACAGGTACATTCCCCTTTGCCCCATGGCGATATCCATCAGCCACTTGTCACCACTCCAGGCACCTTGTAAAGTGAACAGTAATGCGCACCGCAAGGCCACCGGGTCAGCCGACAACTCGACATCCTTCTCGATGATGTCAAAGAGCGAGATGCGGCACGTCTCGGTCAGGCCGGCTGCCAGGTACCGAGCCTCTGCCATGGGCACGGCGGAGGCGCCTTGCGCGATCATCAACAAAAGCAGCAGGGTCGAGGCCTGGTTGTTGAGGAGCATCTCGTTGGGATCGACACACCCAGCGACGACGAGGGGGTAGTAGTTCTGCAAGCTGCGAACGTAACTGCGGAGGAAGTACTCGAGGATCTTGGTGGGAGGAAGAACGATGAAGTTGAACTCGCTGGGGGTGGCATAGCCAGTCTTGGAATACCCGGTGTTCAATCCGCTCCTGTGAATGCGCAGCGCCTTTTGCAGGAATGACTGCGTGATGGCCAGCATCCGGTCACGAGTGCGCGAGGTGAGGGGAACAACGGAAGCATCCGTCGTGTCCCAGTCGACATTCTCCAGGTATTTCTCCAGTGAACTCCAGGTACCATCCTCCTTGGACTTCCTTTCCAGGCACTCCAGATGGACGATCGCTGTTCGTGGGCAGGTGCCCGAGTAGATTGGCGGGTTGCAGCGGGCGAGTGGCCACGAGTCCTCGGCGGCAATGACAACCTCAAACTCTGGGATTGTTGACTCCCTCGGCATACCCAGGGTAGGCTCTGTTGGTTTCATCGTAGCATCGAACTCGGCAGAGGACATTATGCTGGTGCTTCGGGTGTGGATCGATCCGCGCGATGAAGAGGCAGTCATGGGCTCTGACGCCGAGCTCGATGACATGTCGCTCAGCTCCGGGAAAGTGGGCATCGACATATCCGGGCGCGACATGGGCAACTGTCCGGAGTACATGTCAAGCTCGATGGGATATTCGGGCCAGACCATCATATCCTGGTAGTTTGTATCGGGCGTGATGAAGTCGCTGTTGAGTTGCATAAACTCGTCGAGCCCGTCGACCCGGCTGTGGGGTGACGGGAAATCGTCTGAGCTGCGATGGGACTGTGTCGGGGAGCTCTTCTTCATCGGCGCTTCCATCATACGAGGGTCCATTGTTGCAATGGGCGACCCCGCCGACACCTTGCCCGGAGACTCCTGCTTGGGCAAGGACGGGTCGAGATCCATGAAGGTCACGGGCTGAGCTGGTTGAGGTGGTTGTGGTACGGTGGTCATCATCTGTTGTTGGAAGGCAGCGCTGGCTTGTGCAGCCCTGACAGCGGCCTTGGACGATCTCCGCGCAAACCTAGCAGCACAAGGGAGATTCTTCTCTGCACAGCGTGAGCAGGGCACTCTCTTGTCGCAGCCGGTCTTTGCGTTTGCGCAATTTTGGCAAGCTATAGGTGTGCGGCCGGCCACTGTCGGTACACCCCCGGGCAAGGGTTCCATAGGGTCTCTTGCTTCATGGTATGTCGAATGATGTCTTTGGAGGAGGTCTCTGCTGAAGTGTGAGTAAACAAATCTCGTGGGGAATCGACGCAGGACATGACTGACCGTCTGGCGAAGGAAAGCTGGCAAGCACTGCAGCGATGAGGCTTGACATTGGTGTCTGTGTCTGTCAACATGGCCGAATCTCAATCCAGGCTCTTGAGGTGGTGAACGTACGGCTAGGAATATGCCTTTCCAGGTGTTCCTTCCTGGTGAAGGACTTCCCACAGTATGCACAGAAGACCATTGTGACGGTCTGGTTCGGACAGTCGCAACGAATTGAATAGGTGGACTGATTGCCTAAGCGGGTGCTATCATCAAGACGCGAGCAGGCTTTGTGACTTGTCAGGCGACGCAGCTGTAGAGGTGAACAGCAGACTCGGTATGTTGATATGTCTTGGAGCTGGGAGGAGTACGTTGCGGTGTATGCGTGGTGCCTGTCCAGAGCAGTGTATCGAGCGGCAGGACGTGGGGGTTTGGGTTTGTTTTATGAAGAAGTGAAAGGGAGTGAGATGAACTGAGGAGAGGGCTCGGTGGGAAGGTCGAAGGAGTAGGGTTTCAACGAGGCAGTGCGTGCAGGCGAAGTTGGTAATCAGAGTTATGGAGGAACTTGCATCCAAGATTATCGGTGGCCACGGTGAAACGTGAAGATGAATGAGTAGAGAGGGAAAACAGCTACTCCCAGGATTGTATAGGAAATAGGTGGAATGGGTGGATGGCTTTGAACTATATCACGGAAGCCAAGTCGAGAAGTTAAGGAATAATGTATGATGGACCAGGGCCGTGTGTAACGGGCAGGGGTTGCATGGGACCCGTCAGCTCGGCGAATACGGAAGCGGTCTGGGCAAGGTCAGCATCTTCCCAGAAGAGCGGGAATAACTTGGGTGGTCAGGGTATGCAATGATTAGTGTGGGTGACGGACAATGGCATCTGGAGTGGCCGAGGCGGTGCCTGCTTCAGGACGAAAAGCAGAGTGAGTGCGCACAGTCGTCGAACGCAAGACACTGGAGCACATGGAGATGTACAACATGGATCCTTGGGCAAGGGCGAGAGACTACTGGATGGCCCGGCATTGGCTCTGGGAGGAGGGGGCTAGTACACTGTATCAGGCGCTGGCACGTATGAGGAAGAGGGAGAAGCGGCGCCGACGTGTGTTCAGCCGCGATGGAACTGGTCTTGGAAGCATGGCTGAAGATAGAAATGATGAGAGTGGACACTGCAGGTCACCGGGTCTGTGGCCGGCGCAGGCAGGACTCTTTGGGTCAGGCTGAGCACGGCAGAAACAGTTGGACAGAGAGGCACGCAAGGTACTGAGCTGTGCATAACGGGATACCGTAGTGCGTGCTATGGGATCAGGAGGGATCTGTGTAAGTCTATGTACGCGCCCACGCCGCTTGGTGCACATTGTCGACGACATTTTCGTATTGCGTACTTTTGGACCTTTGCACTAGCCAGTGTCCAAACAGCCTAACGGCCAAGGCCGACTGGGGAACGGCGCGAGGTACCTGAGTGGCGCTTTCCTGCTGATTAACCTAGTCGAGTAAGCTCCATGCTTGACAGGGGCCGCGGCGCCGTGGCGGCGGCGACGGGGATAGGCATTGATCATTGGCTCAGCTACCGCTATGTGCCTAATTGCACGAAATCGTCCTCGCAACAGGCATAGGGAGTCCAGGTTAAAGCACATCGTCTACACCTGGAGGTATCTGCGTAAATCATGGTGTTAGGTTAACGCCATAGACTAGTTGCTAGTCAACGGGCCGAGGACGGTTGTATCTGGTGCGTGGGAATCG